>NC_056433.1:72976515-73104015 GCF_018296145.1 Oncorhynchus tshawytscha
CTCCTCTTTCTCTCCCATCTCCACCTCTCCTCTTTCTCTCCCATCTCCACCTCTCCTCTTTCTCTCCCATCTCCACCTCTCCTCTTCTCCCATCTCCACCTCTCCTCTTTCTCTCCCACCTCTCCTCTTTCTCTCCCACCTCTCCTCTTTCTCTCCCACCTCTCCTCTTTCTCTCCCACCTCTCCTCTTTCTCTCCCACCTCTCCTCTTTCTCTCCCACCTCTCCTCTTTCTCTCCCACCTCCACCTCTCCTCTTTCTCTCCCATCTCCACCTCTCCTCTTTCTCTCCCACCTCCACCTCTCCTCTTTCTCTCCCATCTCCACCTCTCCTCTTTCTTTCCCACCTCCACCTCTCCTCTTTCTCTCCCACCTCCACCTCTTCTCTTTCTTTCCCACCTCCACCTCTCCTCTTTCTCTCCCATCTCCACCTCTCCTCTTTCTCTCCCATCTCCACCTCTCCTCTTTCTCTCCCATCTCCACCTCTCCTCTTTCTCTCCCATCTCCACCTCTCCTCTTTCTCTCCCATCTCCACCTCTCCTCTTTCTCTCCCATCTCCACCTCTCCTCTTTCTCTCCCATCTCCACCTCTCCTCTTTCTCTCCCATCTCCACCTCTCCTCTTTCTCTCTCAGCCCCTCACCTCTTCTTTCCTCTCCTGTGATTAATCCCCGCTGATTGTGTGTGTTTTCTCGCCAGAGCAGATACTCACTTGTGTGTGTGTGTGTGTGTGTGTCAGTGCGAGTGTTCTCCCTGGACAGAGCAAACACAATAGGAGCCAAGGGAAATAAACTCTTAATTGGGGAGGATGGAAACCATGGTGTTCCACAACCAGATAGAGAGAGGGAGAGTATTGTGCCCATTGAGCCTTCTTCACCCCACCCCCATCCCCCCTCTCTCACACACACAAACACACATTCAGCACCATGGACAGTACTGGGATCAACTGGAAATGAACAGAAGACAGCTGATCACCGATTTCAGCACCACAGCCACTGAACAGGGGGATGAGAGAGCCTGAGAGGAAGACGGAGAGGGAGCGATAGAGATTAATGACATGAACACAGGGCTCCACAGGGGAACATGTTGTGGTGTTGTAGTCATTATCTCTGGAGGAGAAGAGAGTGTTTAGTGGCTTGGGGAGCTAATACCTCAGCCAGGGATAATTGAATAGGAACTGAGCATTATGATCCGGTTAGGCTAACGAGCAGTCTTCCACTCTGACTCTTTTCACACTCTCCATCAAACTTTTCTCTATCTTTTACTCATTTGAATCCGTTTCAATCCTTCTGCTCCCGTCTACCTTTCGTCTTTGCCCTCTCCTTTCCTACACCTTTCAGCCTTCTCGCTTTTCTCTCGTTACATGCAGGTGTGTCTGTGTGTTGGAGGGGTTTTGATCTCCTCTGTTGGTGGGAGAACCATCTCCACCGTAACTAGGCACCTCTCTCCTGAGATCGACCCCTGTATTCCAACAGTCCCCCACCACCGACACACACACCCCGTCGCTGCATGATTCATTAACATTTCATCAAATAGTCTTATGACATGCAGTGTCAGACCAGCAAAGAAACATCCCATCTGAGCCCCACTGCCACCCCACAGCCAGCGCACACACACCTCTGAACTGTTTGTGTGCGTGCACATATGTGTGTGTGCGTAGGTTCATGAGTGCGTGCATGTAATAACATCGTAATATATGCCATTTAGCAGATGCTTTGATCCAAAGAGTCATTTTTGTTTAAGTGCACTTCGATAAAAGTGCAATCGGACAAAGTGGACGGACGGGTTAAGGTTAACATCTCGGGTCACTATGACAACTGACATGGGTCAACATGACTACCTCTTGACACACTAGGGTTAGGTCTGCCATGTGTATGTGTGTCACACACCTAGAAGCTGTGAGTGGAACACTAGGTTTAGAGAGAGTGGAGTCCCTGAGCCAGATGGATGAAAAGTGGCTTTTAGTGTTAAGAGATGTATTTACTCATATTATATTCATCATATACTGTATATTAATAACATTGGTTCTGTGTGCTCTGACATGTGTCACTGTGTGTGCTACATCTGTTTTCTCTCAAACACTTCCCTGACAATCAATCTTTAATGGCTGCTTCATAGAAAATGTCTCAGTCCAGAAAACTGCTACTTTCACCCATCCCATACCACTCCCTCCCATACCACTCCCTCCCATACCACTCCCTCCCATACCACTCCCTCCCATACCACGCTCTCCCATACCACTCCCTCCCATACCACTCCCTCCCATACCACGCTCTCCCATACCACTCCCTCCCATACCACGCTCTCCCATACCACTCCCTCCCATACCACGCTCTCCCATACCACGCTCTCCCATACCACTCCCTCCCATACCACGCTCTCCCATACCACTCCCTCCCATACCACGCTCTCCCATACCACTCCCTCCCATACCACGCTCTCCCATACCACTCCCTCCCATACCACGCTCTCCCATACCACGCTCTCCCATACCACGCTCTCCCATACCACTCCCTCCCATACCACTCCCTCCCATACCACTCCCTCCCATACCACTCCCTCCCATACCACTCCCTCCCATACCACTCCCTCCCATACCACTCCCTCCCATACCACTCCTTCCCATACCACTCCTTCCCATACCACTCCCTCCCATACCACTCCCTCCCATACCACTCCTTTCCATACCACTCCTTCCCATACCACTCCCTCCCATACCACTCCCTCCCATACCACTCCTTCCCATACCACTCCTTCCCATACCACTCCCTCCCATACCACTCCCTCCCATACCACTCCCTCCCATACCACTCCTTCCCATACCACTCCTTCCCATACCACTCCTTCCCATACCACTCCCTCCCATACCACTCCCTCCCATACCACTCCCTCCCATACCACTCCTTCCCATACCACTCCCTCCCATACCACTCCTTCCCATACCACTCCTTCCCATACCACTCCCTCCCATACCACTCCCTCCCATACCACTCCTTCCCATACCACTCCTTCCCATACCACTCCCTCCCATACCACTCCCTCCCATACCACTCCCTCCCATACCACTCCTTCCCATACCACTCCTTCCCATACCACTCCTTCCCATACCACTCCCTCCCATACCACTCCCTCCCATACCACTCCCTCCCATACCACTCCTTCCCATACCACTCCCTCCCATACCACTCCTTCCCATACCACTCCTTCCCATACCACTCCCTCCCATACCACTCCCTCCCATACCACTCCTTCCCATACCACTCCCTCCCATACCACTCCCTCCCATACCACTCCTTCCCATACCACTCCCTCCCATACCACTCCCTCCCATACCACTCCTTCCCATACCACTCCTTCCCATACCACTCCTTCCCATACCACTCCCTCCCATACCACTCCCTCCCATACCACTCCCACCCATACCACTCCCTCCCATACCACTCCTTCCCATACCACTCCTTCCCATACCACTCCTTCCCATACCACTCCTTCCCATACCACTCCTTCCCATACCACTCCCTCCCATACCACGCTCTCCCATACCACGCTCTCCCATACCACGCTCTCCCATACCACGCTCTCCCATACCACTCCCTCCCATACCACTCCCTCCCATACCACTCCCTCCCATACCACTCCCTCCCATACCACTCCCTCCCATACCACTCCCTCCCATACCACTCCCTCCCATACCACTCCCTCCCATACCACTCCTTCCCATACCACTCCCTCCCATACCACTCCCTCCCATACCACTCCTTCCCATACCACTCCCTCCCATACCACTCCTTCCCATACCACTCCCTCCCATACCACTCCCTCCCATACCACTCCCTCCCATACCACTCCCTCCCATACCACTCCCTCCCATACCACTCCTTCCCATACCACTCCCTCCCATACCACTCCTTCCCATACCACTCCCTCCCATACCACTCCCTCCCATACCACTCCCTCCCATACCACTCCCTCCCATACCACTCCCTCCCATACCACTCCCTCCCATACCACTCCCTCCCATACCACTCCATCTCACGCTCTCCTAAATTATTCTGCTTTTCACTGTGGCTTTCAATCTACTCCGGTCAGTTCTTCTCTTATGGTCTCTTCTCCTCTGTATGTCTCTTGTTGATGTCCCCTTCTTATCGGTCGGGCTGCTGAAATATTGAGGGTCAAGCACATAAACAATCATCTGCAAACACAATTTCAACACAAGCTAGGGTTCCCATCCAATCAGAGAGATTTCCATGTGACAATTCAAACATTTGCATGAAGAAAAACATCTGCATTATCCCACCAGTGATGTATTTCCACCAAACGTACTTATTACGGATCAAATAAATCAGTGCGTGAAGACATAGTGCACATAAAATGTACTTTTTTGTTTAAGTTTTCATTTACTGAATTGGCACATGCGCTCAGGCCAACAGCTAGCAGAGACAGTACGGGTAGGCATAGCCGAGGAAAGTAGCGGTGCTGAGGGTGCTGTAGCACCCGTTGATAAATCAAAATGATATACAATTTGTGCACCCCCATGTCAACAGCACCCCCACCCCAAAACATCTTCCCGCGGGTAGGCTGTGCAGGTAGGTTAGTCTACATGATTGGTATAATTAAGAGCAGGAATATTTGTATTTGTCAAACGGCAGTCAAGCTTCGATCATCATGCCACCAGAATAAAGACTCTTGGTATTTATTGGACAGGAGCGTCAAGCTCATCACAGTGCAGTTTCAACACCCTGTAAAGTTCATCATAACTTATTTCATCTGTAGCCTAATAAACTGGTTTCCTTAGTTGTGGTGGTTACAGACACTCTTTCATTATCCTAAAGTTGACTTTTCCCCCCAACAGTTACTTAAGCCAGTTGTTACATAAATGGTCAATTATGGTATTACATCAATGTGTCATACAGCACGGATGCAGACACACCATTTCACAATGTATTTTTAGCCCTACACAATTCTATATCTATCGCCTCTATTTAGTTTTAGGTTTGTGGCTTCATGGAAATCAGCGATGAACAACTTTGATGGGGCCACAGCGGCTCTCAGAACTGCATACCCACATCCATACATGCAGTCAGAGTCGGCCCTAGCCCTAAGTGAAATTGTGTTGGGGGTAGGGGGCCCACTTCGCAAGCAAAACATTTTAGCGGTCCCCCTCTTCACAGTGGAGACAAAAAAACATATACTTTTAGAGTTCATTCCCTGCAATTCCACACATATTCCCACGGGGTGTAGAGAAAATGTTGCAGTTTAAAGGCAAGTTTGATGTAAATCTACACATTTTGACATGGGGCAGAGAGAAGATTTAGCTATTTTATTACTAATTTAATGCAATTATACTCAATTTGCCATGGGGTGGAGAGAAATGTTTGATGTTTTTAATATGATACCTGAGTGAGGGTGACTTGCAAAATCAATGAAGGCCGTCCGATCGGTAATACGACTATAATTATTACAAGTTTAGATGGGTGGCTAGACTACTGTGACTTATCAATCACATTTTCTTTGCTGACGAGGACTAATTGAGTGACTGTTGATCACTGGCATAACCCCCTAGAGTCGATGTCCATGCCCCGCAAAAATCTATTTTGCATAATAAAAACAATTCCCAACAAAAGCTGCCTGTTTAAGATGGCTAAATCCTCTGCATCCGCCAATGGCGGCCTTCCGCATCTGGGGTGGAAGGTGACTTTGTCAGACAATGAGACCATCCCGAATATTGGTCTTCTCACGAAAACGTCTGTAGTGTCCGAACGATTTGGCCTAGAAACTAATATGACCACCCTATGGAAAAGGTAAGAGTCTCACGAACACATGCATATGCCTCGCAAGACTCGTCTGAAGGTAGCCCGGACCAGTTAAAAACATTTATGGAAGTGTATGTGGAAGTAGCTTAGTGCCTAATTTTATTTGTTGACGAACTGACTTGTTGGGAAGGTGACATCCTATGACGATGCCACGTTGAAAGTCACTGAGCTCTTCAGTAAGGCCATTCTACCGCCAATGTTTCTCTATGGAGATTACATGGCTGTGTGCTCAATTTTATACACCTGTCAGCAACGGGTATGGTTAAAATAGCCGAATCCACCAAATTGAAGGGGTGTCCACATACTTTTGGTCAAAAGGGACACCCCTTCAAATGAGTGGATTTGGCTATTTCAGCCACACAAGTCGCTGACACGTGTCCACATACTTTTGGTCATGCAGTTGATGTAGAGCAGGTGTCCACATACATTTGGTAATGTAGTTTAATTAAGCACGTGTAGTAATGAGTAGGATTCTGTGTTCACATGCAAAAGTGATTGCTTTTGATTAAAACACTGTCTGCATTCCCTCCTCGCTCCCACGAATGCTTCCAGACTCTCCATTTAAACGGTCTGTCGAAATCGATGTTTTCGGAACAGGGTTCGTAGTGTAATGGTAGTGGCCTGTGGATTGTGGGTTCACCTCCTGCAGAATACTTTTTGACCATTATTTTGTTTCTAGTTTTGCCCCCCCTCATGACACACACACGTATTTCTATTCACTAGGTGACTCTTATAGAGCCTTTGGGTTCGTGGGGAGGCAGCCAAGTGGCAGCAAGTGGGGTGATGTGTACTACTGTGTGCATCTTGCTGGAGACCAGGAGAGACCAGCTCTCAGACTCTAAAGGAAGAGGTCTTTGCCCTCATTCATGAGATGCACACCATCCCTACGGTACTGAACAGGGACACAGTGCTTTATGGCAGAGTGGGGGATTGTGGGCATACACCTGTCATGGGAGATGTGGAAGTGTTCCCATGTGGAGCTGACAAAGGATTTATGCCAATTCAAATGCACGCAGGACACATGGTACATGGCACACTATCCATACTTAAAATGTATGTTCTGTTCCAAAGCTGTGAGTACTCCCCTCTGTTTTCATATTTATACTGGGAATGTATGTTCTGTTCCAAAGCTGTGAGTACTCCCCTCTGTTTTCATATTTATACTGGGAATGTATGTTCTGTTCCAAAGCTGTGAGTACTCCCCTCTGTTTTCATATTTATACTGGGAATGTATGTTCTGTTCCAAAGCTGTGAGTACTCCCCTCTGTTTTCATATTTATACTGGGAATGTATGCTCTTTTACTGAAGATGGACAGCTGTGTACCGAATTACTAAGAACATTTGTAGCAAAAGGATTTAGAGCACCAATCCAATGTCAGATCTGTAAACATGCCTGTCATTTTTCTTCAGTGTGTTTTGTACTTGTCTAATGCCTTTGTATTTTACAAGTGTTTCTCAGCAGTGTTTGTATCAGGTGTTACCAAAATGATTCAAGCCCAGTGCTACCACACCTGATTCTATTACTCAGCTGTTCATCGAGACCATAAATAGTAGAATTAGGTGTAGTAGAACTGGGCTTGAACAAAAAAGCCTGTATACACCTGTAGCTTGTCAAGAGCAATTGTGGCCATCCCTGAATTGTATTTACAAAGTTGACTATACCTGATGAATGTACATTTGGTTTTAAATGGTATTTAATGATAAGTCACTTTTGTTTACAGGTGATCTAGTACTAGGCCTTTCTTCAGTAAACTTTAAGGTACATTTTCATGTAAATAGTTAAAGGATACATGTTGATTATTTGTGTATTTTCCAGGAGCTTGCGTAATAGTCTTGATCAGGGAAAAATGTTCCAGTTTACTCTATATTGGCTTAAATGGGTTTCTGGTTTTTCACCTCCCTCTGGAAAGATCTAACAACTACATTTTTGTTGCCATTTGTCATTATCGTTTACTTTATCTTAACTTAAATTGAATTTATGTGTTATGCTATATTACAATATTGTAAAATAATGTTCCATAACCACCTTCCAGTGAAATTAAAAACAAAAAAATATGTTATAAGTGAGAAAAGGCATTGCTCTGAAGACAAAAAAGAAAGGAATTTCACATGAGCACCACAATGTCTATTTCCACCCATGCTCTTCCCAGGTTATCCAGCACACAGCTTTGACCTATTACAGTAGCTATGTTGGTCTATTGTACTTTAAACAATGTGTAGGCAGGTTGCTTAAGATTCTAACCTTCTCAAACAGACCAATTCATATGCCGCGTTCAAAACAACTGGGAACTTGGAAATCTCCGACTTCATTGTGTTCAAAACAACTGGGAACTCTGGAAGAAAACAAGCTCCAACTGGGAAAAATTGATTTGAAGGTCATCCAACTCAGAATTCCAACTCGGGCATCTTTCTTGGGTTCCGACTTTCCGACCTGAAGGTCACTAACATCATGATTTGACCTCGTATTTTTCAGAAATTCCAGTTGTTTTGAATGTGGCAATACTCTTCAGATGGATAATGGGCTTTACATTGAACTGCAATTAAAATGATCTATATACACATAGTCATGCTTCAGATGTAGAGTCATTCAGGTGATCTAAGCAAGGGACCTGTGATATTTCAAGACTGATAGGGAGATTGACTAACTGTGGAAATCCACAGGAGTCAAACATATACAAACACATCCAAGATCACGCAACTGGGTGGCAGTGTGTGTGTGTGTGTGTGTGTGTATGTAGTGTCTGAGGAGAAGACGGCACTTTCAGTTGACAGAGCATCTGTAGCTAGATTAGAGGCACCAGATGGACAGAGACTCCCCCACCTCCTCTGCTCTCTGCTCTCTTACCATCAGCCCAGTCCTTTGGTCTTCAGGGCTTCCTCCCTGGTGTCTTCAGACACGCACATCTCTCTGAGACTCACCTGTAACCTCCGTCAACCAGGCTACTATGCCACCACCTCCTCCACGGTGTGTGTATGAGCTCATGGCTCTTAAGCAATAGGGTGATGATGCAACACAAGCCCTGTCACCATACTTCTACCTGTTTTCTCACATCTCTTTTCATCTCTCACTTCTCTCTACTGTCTCCTCCAGAACTTACTTTCTCAGAATGAGAGAGGAGTGAGAATGGCACGGGAGGGGAGGGTTGTTGTTTTACGGGCTAACCGTTTGTGCTATTTTGTGTGTTTAATCACATTGTAACTTATTTTGTACCTAATGTTTCTGCCACCGTCTCTTACGACCGAAAAGAGCTTCTGGATATCAGAACAGTGATTACTCACCTCCAACTGGATGAAGATGTTTTCTTTAATGAGTTGGACTCGAAGGACATACTGCTGCTCCCAGACCAGGCCCAAATCCCTGTCATTCTCATGAAGATGAGACGCTGATACAGGGTACGCAGATCCGGGTGCCTTGGAGAATTTGTTGACGAGTGTGTAACCTGCCTCAACCATCCGTCCTATTGACCAACGTGCAATCTTTGGAGAATAAACTGGATGAGCTCCGTGAGGCTATCCTACCAACGTGGCATAAAACAATGTCATATCTTATGTTTCACCATGTCGTGGCTGAATGACAACATGGATAATATACAGTTGCCTGAATTTTTCATGCATTGGCATGACAGATCAGCAAACTCCGTTAAGACAAGGGGTGGTGGTCTATGTCTATTTGTCAATAACAGCTGGTGCTCAAAATCTAATATTAAAGAAGTCTCAAGGTATTGCTCACCTGAGGTAGAGTACCTCATGATAAGCTGTAGACCACACTATCTACCAAGAGATTTTTCATCTATATTTTTCGTAGCCGTCTATTTACCACCACAAACCGATGTTGGTTACTAAGACCACACTCAACAAACTGTATAAGACCATAAGCAAACAAGAAAATGCTCATCCAGAGGTAGCACTTCTAGTGGCCGGGAACTTTTATGCAGGAAAACTTAAATCCGTTATACCTCATTTCTATCAGCATTTCACATGTGCAACCAGAGGATATACGTAAAGCTCTCCCTCACCCTCCATTTGGCAAATCTGATCATAATTATATCCTCCTGATTCCTGCTTACAAGCAAAAACTAAAGCAGGAATTACCAGTGACTCGCTCAATAGGGAAGTGGTCAGATGACACAGATGCTAAGCTACAGTACTGTTTTAATAGCACAGACTGGAGTATACCACATCAGTCACCGGTTTCGTCAATAAGTACATTCATGATGTGACCAGACGTACATACCCCAACCAGAAGCCAGAGATTACAGGCAACATCAGCACGGAGCTAATGGGTAGAGCTGCCGCTTTCAAAGAGCAGGACACTAACCCGGAAGCTTATAAGAAATCCTGCTATGCCTTCCGAAGGAACCATCAAACAGTTGAAGCGTCAATACAGGACTAGGATTGAATCCTACTACACCGGCTCTGACGCTCATCAGATGTGGCTAGGCTTGCCAATTATTACGGACTACAAAAGGAAGTCGAGCCACGAGCTGCCCAGTGACAAGCCTACCAGATGAGCTAAATGACTTCTATGCGCGCTTCGAGGCAAGCAACACTGAAGCATGCATGTGAGCACAAGCTGTTCCGGACGACTGTGTGATCACACTCTCCGTAGCTGATGTGAGTAAGACCTTTAAACAGGTCAACATTCACAAGGCCGCAGGGCCAGACGGATTACCAGGATGTGTACTCAGAGCATGCGCTGACCAACTGGCAAGGGTCTTCACTTAGATTTTCAACCTGCACTTTGAAAGGCTGGTCATGTCTCACAACACCATCATTCCAGAAACCCAGGGTTTATCTCCAATTCACATACCGTCCCAACAGTTCCACAAATGACGCAATCGCCATTGGACTCCACACTGCCCTTTCCCACCTGGACAAAAGGAACACCTACGTGAGAAGACTGTTCATTGACTACAGCTCAGTGTTCAACAATTTGGTGCCCTCAAAGCTCATCACTAATCTAAAAACCCTGGGACTAAACACCTCTCTTTGCAACTGGATCGTTGGCAGGCCGCACCCTGGTGGTAAGGTTAGGCAACAACACATCTGCCATGCTGATCCTCACCACGAAGGCCCCTCAGGGGTGTGTGCTTAGTCCCCTCCTGTCCTCCCTGTTCACCCATGACTGTGTGGCCAAGCACGACTCCAACACCATCATTAACTTTGCAGAAGATACAACGGTGGTAGGCCTGATCACCGACAACCATGAGACAGTCTATAGGGAGGAGGACAGAGACCTGTCAGTGTGGTGCCAGGACAACAACCTCTCCCTTAATGTGAGCAAGACAAAAGAGATGATCGTGGACTACAGGAAAAGGAGGGCAGAGCACGCCCCCATTCACATCGATGGGGCTGTAGTGGAGCAGGTTAAGAGCTTCAAGTTCCTTGGTGTCCACATCATCAACAAACTATCATGGTCCAAACACTCCAAGACAGTCGTGAAGAGGGCACGACAATGCCTATGTCCCCCTCAGGAGACTGAAAAGATTTGGCATGGGTCCTCAGATCCTCAAAATGTTCTACAGCTGCACCATCGAGAGCATCCTGACTGGTTGCATCACCGCCTGGTATGGCAACTGTTCGGCATCCGACCACAAGTCGCTACAGAGGGTAGTGGGTACAGCCCAGTACATCACTAGGGCCAAACTACCTGCCATCCAGGGCATCTATAACAGGCGGTATCAGAGGAAGGCTCTAAAAATTGTCAAAGATTGCAGCCACCCTAGTCATAGACGGTTCTCTCTGCTACCTCACGGCAAGCGGTACTGGAGCGACAAGTCTAGGTCCAAAAGGCTCCTTAACAGCTTCTACACCCAAGCTATAAGACTGCTGAACAGTTCATTAAAAGGCTACCCGGACTATTTGCATTGACAACCATTTTCTTCCGCTGCGGCTACACTGTTTACTATCTATGCATAGTCAGTCTACCCCTACGTACATGTACATATTACCTCGACTATCCTGTACCCTCGCACACAGGTACCACCTGTATATAGCCTCAATATTTGTATTTTGTTGTGTTACTTTTTTAGAAAATATTTTCTTAGTTCTCATTTTTCTTGCAGCATTGTTGGTTAAGGGCTTATAAGTAAGCATTTCACGATAAGGTCTACACCGGTTGTATTTGGCGCTTGTCACAAATCAAATTTGAGCGAGAGAGAGATAGAATGGAGTGAGAGAGAGGTAGAAGGATAATTGTATAATTACTATAGGTGCATAATCAGGCACTGAGTCATTATGTAATTACAGTAATTTGCCATTGTTCAGTACCTACAGCTCAGGGACAACTAGAGAGAGAATATACATCTTCCTCTAGCACCTACAGTATCTGTCTGTCCCTCCCTCCCTCCTCTACTTAGTGATGTGTATCATGAGGTACATGTATACAGAGTACTGCTCCATCAGCCACTGTCCCTCCCCAAGGTGTCTCCAGCCCTGTCCAGAGCCCTGCCTCACATTACAGCACCACTTCTTTATGGCTTTTTACATCCGTTTCCCTTAAAGATCTCCACTCAGTTTTACTTTATTCATCCCAAATGGCATCACTGAAAAATATAGGTATTTACAAAGTCAAGCAGCGGGGTGGGGCGGCAGGTAGCCTAGTGATTAAGAGTGATGGGCTAGTAACTGAAAGATCGCTGGTTCAAATCTCCAATCCGGCAAGGTGGAAAAATCTGCCATTCTGCACTTGAGCAAGGCAGTTAACCCCTAACAACAACCGCTCCCAAATAAGGCAGCCCCCTGCACTTCTCTGATTCAGAGGGGTTGAGTTAAATGAGGAAGACACATTAGTTGAATGCATTCAGTTGTGCAACTGACTAAGCATCCCATTTCCCTTCCCTTTCCCAATGTTACAATGTGGAACTGTCAGTCATTCCCAGAACCCTTACATACCCATGGGATAGCCGGCATTCTGAGAGCCAGCATTCCCAATGAATACGGAAGATACATGTGCCTCATCAAGGCCTGGCGTGATCCCAGTGTCCAGTCCTGACGTTCCAGGTCCAGGGGAATTTCCAGCCACACTCCTGACAGGTTTGATGAATCTCCACATTCCCCTTTCTCAGGACGCAAATCCTGGATCTTACCTAAATACCCCGCTCTGCTCAGGGTGCAATGTGGGTCTCTCCTCTAATAAGGGGTATGATATTTCAACCCCCTCAGCCAGTTCTTATCAGCTAAGAGCACTCTATCCCATCTCCCCCTGTCTGAAGACACTGTTGGTCCTTGTGCTCAGTGGCAAATGTCTCCAGCCTGCAAGCCAACACCACGCTAAAGTCTTAGACTTAAACTTTAAAATGAGATTGAAACTTTTGGCTACAACAAAGTCTTCAAACTGTGTAATGTTTGGGCTGCCTGCTGGGTTCCTCAGATACAAACTAAGAGCACTAACAGCCAGGGCAGGTGGACCAGACTGGGGATAAAACACTCCATCATTCATATTTATAGACAACATTTCCCTTTGTATTAAACATAATGCTTTTAGGTTTTAGGAAGTGAAGGGCTTGTGTGTGAGGTCTAAAAGGTGTGTGTAGATGTGTTAGTGATGTTAAATTGGCATCACCTCTTAAACGTTAATAAAGGACATGCATATTTCAGAAAGGTAAACAGGGCCAGGTGAACAGGGTGGAGGGGGAGGCTGGGGTGCTGGGCTAGGGATAACTTATTCATGTAGCTCTATGTAACAGAGGCTGGGGATAACTTATTCATGTAGCTCTATGTAACAGAGGCTGGGGATAACTTATTCATGTAGCTCTATGTAACAGAGGCTGGGGATAACTTATTCATGTAGCTCTATGTAACAGAGGCTGGGGTGCTGGGCTGGGGATAACTTATTCATGTAGCTCTATGTAACAGAGGCTGGGGATAACTTATTCATGTAGCTCTATGTAACAGAGGCTGGGGATAACTTATTCATGTAGCTCTATGTAACAGAGGCTGGGGATAACTTATTCATGTAGCTCTATGTAACAGAGGCTGGGGATAACTTATTCATGTAGCTCTATGTAACAGAGGCTGGGGTGCTGGGCTGGGGATAACTTATTCATGTAGCTCTATGTAACAGAGGCTGGGGTGCTGGGCTGGGGATAACTTATTCATGTAGCTCTATGTAACAGAGGCTGGGGTGCTGGGCTGGGGATAACTTATTCATGTAGCTCTATGTAACAGAGGCTGGGGTGCTGGGCTAGGGATAACTTATTCATGTAGCTCTATGTAACAGAGGCTGGGGTGCTGGGCTGGGGATAACTTATTCATGTAGCTCTATGTAACAGAGGCTGGGGTGCTGGGCTGCAACTGGACCATGTCCATAACTGTCAAGGCAGAAGGAAGTGTGTTCTGCATGTAAAGATTGGACAGCATGTTGATTCTCCACAATGTTGGCACACATGGGAAGCTATGGCTCTGTGTTTGTGATGCAAACTCCAGGCGGACTCCTCTCCATCTCTAAAATTCACTCAAAGGAGAAAAGGAAAGAGAGAAAAACGGGGGAACGACAGGAAGTATTTTCCCTGAAGGAGAATGTCACTGTCTCTTTCTATGTGTGGAGGAAGGACTGGGACCCTCTTCTCCTCTCCATGTGTGTTCCTGTAAGACAGGTCCCTACTGATATACTCTGTAGCAAGTACTGATAGCACCATTGAGAGCAACCTGTCAGGCTGTATTCCCACCTGGTATGGCAATTGTACTGTCCGCAATCAAAGGGCTTTCCAGAGGGTGGTGCGGTCAGCACAATGCATCATTGTGGGCACACTGCCTGCCCTCCACGACATCTACAGTACCTGGTGTCACAGCAAGGTCAAGAAAATCATCAAGGACCTCAGCCACCTGAGCCACGGCCTGTTCACCCAGCTACCATCTAGAAGATCATCAAGGACCTCGGCCACCTGAGCCACGACCTGCTCACCCTGCTACCATCTAGAAGATCATCAAGGACCTCACCCACCTGAGCCACGACCTGTTCACCCTGCTACCATCTAGAAGATCATCAAGGACCTCAGCCACCTGAGCCACGGCCTGTTCATTCCGCTACCATCTAGAAGGTGGAGACAGTACGGGTGCATCAAAGCTGGAACCAAGAGACTGATAGAATCTCCAGGCCATCAGACTTAAACAGTCACCAATAGCCGGGCTCCGCCCAGTACCCACACAGTTTATGTACAGTATATAGTGTATTCTAGTCATGGCTCATCCTATATAAACACTGTTGTATGCACCTCTATTCATATACTGTCCATATTGTCTATACACACCATTATATATACTGAGCGTACAAATCACTTTAACTGGTTAAAGTAGGATTAAAGGAGGATTATTAAGCTTTGAGACAATTGAGAAATGTATTGTGTGTGTGCCATTCAGAGGGTGAATGGACAAAACAAAAGATTTAAGTGCCTTTGAATGGGGTATGGTAGTAGGTGCCGGGTGCACCATTTTGTGCCAAGAACTGCAACACTGCTGGGTTTTTACGCTAAACAGTTTTACGTGTGTCAACAATGGTCCACCACCCAAAGGACATCTAGCCAACTTGACACAACTGTGGGAAGCATTGGAGTCAACATGGGCCAGAATCCCTGTGGGACGCTCTCAACACCTTATAGAGTCCATACCCAGATGAATTAAGGCTGATCTGAGGTCAAAAGGGGGTGCAACTCAATATTAGGAAGGTGTTCTTAATGTTTTGTACACGCAGTGTGTGTACACAGTTAGGGAGGGAAGACAGTATGGTAAATGCCTTCCCACGTGTGGGCGTTGGATGAAGAGTGAGTACAAGGTTTTCCCAAAGTTCAAAACCATAGTGGACTGAAAATGGCAAATCACCAATAAACAGAACAACAACATCTGCAGAAGACTACCATATTTTCTTTCCTGACAAAGTAATGTGTATTAGACACAGGACAGAGAGAGAGAGATGGAGGGAGGAGAGCTGGCCCCAAACTGCCAACAACTCACCACAACAAAACACTAAATGAAAAGGCAATATGTCAGAGATTCTCTCTCTCCCTCACACACACACACACACACACACACACACACAGCTGAGTCTGCAGTCTTTAACCATCACACTTCCTTGTTCTGTTCGTTTCTTATCATCTGTTTTTCTGTTCCCGGAGAATCAGAATCATCCAGTTCTTGGTGCAGAACAGGGTAAATGAGGGCATTTTTTTTACAAGCTGTAAATTCAGAGTTTATCCCAGTTCTCTTGCCTGTATGTCTCTCTGCCTCTCTCTCTAATCAGCAAATCACAGGGTGATTTCTTTCTCTGAAAGAAAGTAGCTCTAAACTCTGCTGTTGTTCGGTCAACCAACACACTCTCACTTCAGTACCACAAGACAAAGCCAACAACACCCTGTACCCAAACACAGACAAAACGTGTCACTCTGGATGGCAACACAGGAGTCTAGCTGGCACAAACACACCTCCAGGGCTAGCCATGATATCTACTGTATCCTGTTTGATCTCATCTGCCTTCTCAACACACACAGCGCTTAAGTCAGGTCAGTGTGCATCTGCCTCTGGCTTGAGTCTCATCTCAGTGCTTCACTGTGTGTGTTGGGTCTAGTGACGCCTTCTATGTGTATCTGTCTCTGGTTTGGTCAGTTTGTCACTGTGTGTGTTGGGTCCAGTGACGCCTTCTATGTGTATCTGTCTCTGGTTTGGTCAGTTTGTCACTGTGTGTGTTGGGTCCAGTGACACCTCAATCACAAAGGCTCTACCACTTCGCCATCTTTACTGCCTGCAGGCGTAGCACTTTACATTTACACCTTGTGACAAGCTACATGACACAGGGTGGCTGCATCCTACACAACATAGCTACTGTGACACGTACTGTCACTTATCATGTAACTCTGTTTGTCAAAATATGAGGAAATACCCAGTCATGCCTCAAGGCATTGTGGGATTTGGAGTTATAAAGAGAGAGGCAGGAGACACGAGGTCTGTCATAATAGTGTAGCTGTCATTGACACCCACACTCCTCGTCACCAGTGATAGAGAGTTAGAATGAGGGGGAGGGGAGATGGTAGACGCAGCACATGGTAGACACAGTACAGTATGTGTGCATATGAGATGAGGGGGGAGGAGCCCAGCAGACATGGGTTTGTGGCTTACTTTGACCTGGTGTGTGGCATGCTGTGACCTGGTGGCATACTGTGACAACACCCCACCACCCTTTTCCACATTTTGTTGTCTACACAGTGGGATTAAAATGTATATAATTGTCTTTTTTTCCCCAACGATTTACACAAAATACTGTAATGTCAAATTGGAAGAAACATTCTAACGTTTGTAAAATATATATATATATATATACACATAAATTGATTCAATACATATTAGAATCACCTTTGGCAGTGATTATAACTGAGTCTTTCTGGGTAAGTCTAAGATCTTTGCACACATGGATTGTACAAAATGTGCATGTTACTCTTTTTAAATTCTTCAAGCTCTGACAGCTGCACCATGCATGAAAATATGAAGAGTGGAACTCAGTGATGTGTTGAACTTGCATGAAATGCTTTGTATTCAAATTTCTTTGGCACATTTTTTGCAGTTTAACATAAGTGCTTTATTGCAAACAGGATGTATGTTTTGGGATATTTTTATTATGTACAGGCTTCCTTCTTTCCACTCTGTCATTTAGATTGGTATTGTGGAGTAACTACAATAATGTTAAACCGTCCTCAGTTTTCTCCTATCACAGCCATTTAACGCTATAACTGTTTTAAAGTCACCATTAGCCTTATGGTGAAATCCCTGAGGGAGATTATCAGTGGTCTTGTATGTCTTCCATTTCCTAATAATTGCTCCCACAGTTGATTTCTTCAAACCAAGCTGCTTACCTATTGCAGATTCAGTCTTCCCAGCCTGGTGCAGGTCTACAATTTTGTTTCTGGTGTCCTTTGACAGCTCTTTGGTCTTGGCCATAGTGGAGTTTGGAGTGTGACTGTTTGAGGTTGTGGACAGGTGTCTTTTATACTGATAACAAGTTCAAACAGGTGCCATTAATACAGGTAACGAGTGGAGGACAGAGGAGCCTCTTAAAGAAGAAGTTACAGGTCTGTGAGAGCCAGAAATCTTGCTTGTTTGTAGGTGACCAAATACTTATTTTCCACCATAATTTGCAAATAAATTCATTAAAAATCCTACAATGTGATTTTCTTTCTTTTTTTTTCTCTCATTTTGTCTGTCATAGTTGAAGTGTACCTATAATGAAAATTACAGGCCTCTCTCATCTTTTTAAGTGGGAGAACTTGCACAATTGGTGGCTGACTAAATACTTTTTTGCCCCACTGTATGTGTGGGGTACCGATATGAGGTAGCAATTCAAAAATAATGTTAAAGACTATGATTGCACACAGAATGATCACAGTACTACTAGTTGGTTGTTGTTCCTCTAGCAGTCAGATGTCCACGCCCTGAGCACAAGGAAACAGGACAGCAGCAAGACATCTTACTGCTGACCCTCAAACTATTTGTTCCTCCTAGTGTGTGTGCAACATTTCACTAATCATGACAACACTTTTTATAGACTCCCAAAGAAACATGAGATTTAGCACATTCAGATTGAATAATAATTTACATTTGTGTAAATAAACTCCAATGTATCAACTGTTTTACTGATAAAATGTTTGCTGAAGAGCAGGGAAACTACTCTACTAGGGCAGAGTTGAGTTTTGTAGAGGAGAATTGCATGAGGGATGTGCAGTCTAATTGGTTTTAAAAAGTATATTTCCCCCCAAACACTAAACTAGGCCTAGCTGCATCAACTCATTACTCCTTTTTCTTTTTAATAATTACTTCGTCTCCATTATGTCTTCTGTGTTTGTTGGTTTGTTTATTTTCAGAGCGAAAACGCTGCTGGGGCATATTTTTCCCCTTGTCCTTGTGATAGCATGTTGTGATTTGTCTACTCAGCAGGGCGCATGTCAGAGAGTGTGTGTGACAATGCGAAGCCGGTGGAGGCGTGGCAGGGATCGGGCTGCGGCGCACGCTCCTTCTCCAGTGGTAAATTACTTTTTTTCTCTCCGCTGGGGCTCGGGTGGGACTGCGGCGAGGCGCGAGGCCCAGGCCACGGTGTGGGAAACCGTTCCACGATAATGACTTCGCCACGTTTGGGAATCGTGCACGGTGCACTCCCCTAGGCCAGTGACTCAATCACGAGATCAGCGTAATAATTATGAATACCCTGTGAGCATTAACAGCACTTCATGGGCGATTGATCAACCTGTGGATTTATTTGCATGGGATAACTGTTCGAATCTAAAGATACCTCTGGGAAGAACAGAAAAAATACCGAGCCAAAACAAACACACACAGTACTGCAGGCATAGGCCTTACTTGTTAGAAAAAGATGTATGTATGCCTAGGGGGAATGTAATTTCTCAAACAATGAAATGCAAAACGTTATTATCGCCTACTAGACATACATGGTTTTACTGAGTTTTATATCACTGGTGTTAGGCTGTCCAAAATAAGTAACCAGTAGGCCTACAGAAACGTTAAATGGAAATCATTATGAAAAGGTAACCTAAATATAACCTCGTTTTAGACACTACACAGACGGTAGTCTTGTTTCACTGTGCCAACTTAAGCCTTACTATTTGGCGGCCAAATGTAGATCTCTCTCTCTCTCTGACGCTGACTATGGGGAATCGCGGAAGCAGTAGTAGTAGCAGCAGTAGTAGTAGCAGCAGTAGTAGTAGCAGCAGTAGTAGTAGCAGCAGTAGTAGTAGCAGCAGTAGTAGTAGCAGCAGTAGTAGTAGCAGCAGTTGTAGTAGCAGCAGTAGTAGTAGCAGCAGTAGTAGTAGCAGCAGTAGTAGTAGCAGCAGTAGTAGTAGCAGCAGTAGTAGTAGCAGTAGCTCAGAGACACAGCACCTCCGCTTTCATCCCTAGCTTTCTCTCTATCACTCTCCGTAGTTTTCATTACCTCTATTTTTCATTACCTCTATTTTTCCAAGTCTATCGCTCCCTTTATCTCTTTCACGTGTGCCTTGGGCCGTAAGTAACCGTACACCGGGAAGCAAACACGTATTGTACACTGTACATACCCAGAATAAAACACACACAATGCCACACACATTTACGCACCGATAGAAATAGTGTATCTATAAAATGTGTGCATGCCTGTTTATACTATATCGTTAAGGTATGTTAGAGATTGGAGTGTGTGCGGTTAGGTTAGGTGTAGTAGCAGCAGCAGTGGCAGGGGGAAGTGATGGCTGTCAGGCCACCCAGAGAATACACTGAGTCAGCAAAAACCAGAGGAAGAGGGGGATAGAGGAAGGGGAGTGGGGAAGGAGTGAGAGCAGAGAGGGAAGAGACTGAAATATGGCCTATTGAGAAAATTGATTTGGCAAATTCAATCATTACGTTCATACTCAAAGCAAAACCATTTAACAAATTGTTTAGCTTCAGTTGTTGAACACGTGTAACTTTATAGATGAAAATGCAAGTACGGAAAAGCAAGTGTGAAATTTGTAAATAATATGTAAACAATATCCAATGAAATGTAACTTACTGATTTTAAAGCGTGCCAACTGCTAACTGAGGTCAAAAGCAGCAATAGCATATAGATTATAAACCAAAGAAAAGTATAATTTAATTGGGATCATTTCCCTAGAAATATAACCAGCATGGAGGGGCTAAGAAAACAACACGCTTACATAGCATGCATGTAAAAACGCACGCACCTGCACACATCCCGAGTGTGGGGCCTGGCATGCAGGTGTTTCAGGGATTATTTAGCTGATTGGGATCTTATTACAGGACAATACAGACAGAGGCCTGTTATAACTTCTAGTCACACCCACTTATACCAGCATAGTTAAATTATAACCGGAGTTTTTGTACAGCATAGCAGTGGTGGCAACGCCTGGTCTGGGTGGTGCTGAGCTCCTCATTCTCTCAGTGTACAACACACTTACTCGGAGTCCCTCTCCCTGCATCTTCAGTACTACACAGATTACTGTGATGCAGCAGAGACCAGCAAACGAACAGTTAGATGTAATATGTTGTTTGACTGTTATGCCCTATGCTACACAGCTAGATATACTTGTGCAAAGGTAACACAGACAAGTACACATATGCAAGCCTTGCAATAACAACCGACATAATTAATATGCACACAAGCATACTGTACTTACACAATCGACTGGCACAGATCATTGATATTGCTGTTAAACCTAGTGCCTGGTAAGCAGTGTTGTGTGTTAGCGATCTGTTTCTTGCTTGTCCTAAACCCAATAATAGCAAGCCGCCTGCATGAGACGTACTCTGAGTTCTGGTGTCTGGTGTAATATTGTGCCTGATGTAATTGACCCTGCAGGAATGGTCTGGGTGGATGTTATATCGCCACCTCACCCCTCACTGACTTCTCACCCTGAGAGGAAAAACAAATGCATTTGAAATGAGTGGCACGTACACACACACCGTGCACGGGCGAGCACACACAAATACACACACACTGACCCAAAAAAGGCTTGGCTCTAAAAACAGCTAAACCAGAGCATCACTGAACCATGGCAGAAAAAAACGTGTTTACTGTTTACACATTACAAACAAGCGTGCAGCACACAACCAGACTGCGGTTAGAGAGAGGCGTCGGCTCTCCTACCTTTTATACCCGCCTCGTCTCAGAACCTCCTCAGCTGCGTCGAAAGCCTCACCGGCCCACCAGCAGCAAACACGCACCAAGTCCCTGAGAGGCCCGCTGAGTGACGGGCTATCCCGGGACAGTATACAAGCTCGTGGCAGGGGGAGAATGGGCTGCACGAAGAGTAGCCAATAGTAGCCTACGCGGCTGTATGGAAAGACAAATTGGTCCAGTGATGTTACTGGATACGGAGCAGAGGGACTAGGACTGCGGTTAAATGAGACTAATGTGCGTCATTACAGAAATCTAAACAAACACCTCTCTCTTATCGCCTCAGATGAATCACAACGCAAAGTTCCCACTGTTTCTAATGAAAAAAACAACAACATAATATTCAAGTGATTGTGGTTGATATGTGATAATAGGCTACACTGTTCGTTTGAGATAAGAATGATGAAAGTAGTTCAAGTGTAGCCTAAAATACATCACAATGTAAACAAGAAAGTCAGGATAATGATGAAATTGTAATAATAATAATAATAATAATAATAAAAGCCTAATAATAATAATAAAAAGCTAATACTTTACCATTTTAAATAAGACAAACGTGAGTATTGTTGTTTCGTTTCTGTATGCTATAGCCTACCTTTTGCAACAGATTGCTTCAATTTTTGTTGCCGCTCAGTTGCCTTATTTAGAAGGATAATCGTTGCAGAACCTAAAAAGTATAATCATCCAAAAACACATCTAAAATATTAGCTTTTCGTTGATTTATTTTACCATGTGGACTATAGGCTAAGTAATGTCAGTACGTTTTGCCTGATTCGTTAATAGTTTTGGTAATATTACGCGTATGGATGCTTCTTAAATTGCCCGGTTATCACAACATCCGCCTGCGTTTTACTGGATATTTTCAAATTATGAATAATATAATTGAACATAAGTTACTCGTTCTGTAAAGGCAATCCAGGTGTCGTTACTGTTGCAAACAGCGGAGAACTTCAAGTGAGAGGAGAATAATTCATAGGCTAAGCCTATTTAAGAAAACCTGCTATTCATTTTGTTATTAGGCTACTGTAAATGTTTAGAGTCTTTGTTTGCAGGCCTACTGAATAAACATTCTTTTTACGGCGTACATTTTCAATGCTTGAAGGTACATTTAAACGAAAGACATGGGAAGAGATGAACAGATTTTGGACATAACTTTTTATTAAACATTATGAAAGCAATATTCTCAATAACATTCCATCTTGAAACATTTAATTGCCTTGAGTTATTGACACGTTCGGACATTTAAATGTTTCTCGAATAAATATATAGAAATCATATAGGCTATACAGGAAGGCTATACATTGACAGCACTGTGCAGAAGATACTTCGCCATGTTGCCGGGATGCGAGAGTGTTTACGTCACTTTGGAATTCTAAAAATTCTAACTAACTTCAAGACCATAAATACAGGTTCAATCTCGGTGGCCAACAACATAACTCTGCTCTATATTGACGGATTGAGTAATTAATGAATTGATTGAAAGATAATTGATCCATATTGATTTTTTCCCCTAAAACATGACTAAATTTGTCAAACCAGAAAAAGCACCATAATAAATGATTTCGTTGAAAGTTCAGACTAATTGATTTTGCATCACAAGGATATATATATATATTTTTTAAACTAAACAGTATCTTGGGAGGTAGAAAACAACATCTCTCTCCCACTCCATTTTGATCCGATTTGCAAACACCTCTCATAATTCTCCTTGTCTTGTCAACCTAGCTGTATTCCTGCATATGTCGCCATCAGCCTTGCACTAACTGGCATTGGCAAGGTGGTTCAGTACTTCTGCACAATATTGCACATCATATATCTAGGCAGCAGGTAACACATGAACCAGGGATTTCTTGTTGACAGAATAATGATTTTTGACTTAATCATACCCTCAGAGAAAAAGACAATCATTGACAATCCAAGCATCCACCAGGCATCTTTCTACACATCAGATAAAACAGAATAGGCTATATTGAGCTATAAGACACCGGACTGCGGAATTATTTAATTATTATTCACAAGCCATTAGATCACCTTTATTGTTCTTATACCTCAAATTGTACACTTTTTAAAAAGTAGAAAATCAATTTATTAAGAGTTTAGTTAGGTTGGTGCATAGAGTTTTAGCAGCGAATGCAGTCCTTATATTTGTAGCTACATTAAGTAAATCACCTCATCGAATGTTTCTATTCACCTTATTATCATAACAGTAATACGCAACAAAGGTCCTATCAATATAAAAAATCCCAAATGTTTCTCATCTTAGTACAGTTAGACTTCTTGTTTACATCATACATGTCTAGTAGAAGTAGGAAGTTATCGTAGACTATTTGCATGCTGTAAGATAGTCCTAAAACATGGCATTAAGACGTTCTGAATCATCAAGCAACAAAAGTTTTAAAAGGTAACACAATAACTGTTCTATACACATATACACGTGGGAATAAATAGTCTCAAATCTGGCTCAGTTAATCATCTTTTTGTTTAGTTTTTATTTTAATTTAAAACAATAGAAAAATCGATTGAAAATAGCGGGTAAAACGCATCCATTTTGTAATAGCAGATTACTAGTTCTGGTCGCAGGTTATTCTGCATTCTTTATTACATCTCTCAGGGTTATAGGGGATAAAGTTGTGTTTTTGCATACCCAGGCCTTACTGTAGAGAGCGATGAGAGAGAAGTAGCAAGAGAAGAGGAAAGAACCATGGGCCATGCTTTCCATAACATATAGGGGTGAGAGGATTGGAGGTTTGGGGTACCATACATGTCCTGCATGCAGGGTTACTAAAAGGGATGGAAACTAGACTTGCAATATTCAAAAGGTTGCCTTTTCGTTAACGGGGAAGAAAGGCTATATCATGTGCCCCTCCATCATCACAGTCGGATCCGTCGACAGAGCCTGCAGGAGCGGCTAAGGTGTAGGCTATTGCTTTTTCTGTGGTTCGCCCTCTTTCATTTCAGTCCCAATATGATAAATACCGGTTTCTCTTCCTCGATTCCCCCCAGTTTTAAGACGCTGGAGTCTCTCTTTTAAGACACCATACAAGGAATCAAAACAGTTTTCAGTTGAGTTTTTCTGTCTGGTAAACTTTGACAAGTTTGATTCATATTTTTCATTAAGACTTCAAACGTTAATCAGGGTTTCTCTGAGATCTATTGCATCATAAAATAATAATCAGGCTATTGATTTGACAGAGTTTGTGATCCAATGTCCATATCAAGAGGTGTTGGTGTATTGAAGTGAATCCAAAACACAATCTTTAAGACTTCCAACAATTATATCTGCGCACATTGATTACTTACTGTATGTGCGCATCCACCTTGCTTATTTCTTTAAATAAATATAAAGCATTATGTTATGTTGTACATTTAAAATGTACACTGATAGCCCCCCCCCTCCCCAAAAGGAATAACTGTAATAAAAAAAATGTAAACTGAGAAAAATACAAATAATAGTCATTAAAAATATTTAAATAAGTTTGAAGGGGGCAAAAGTCTTATGCCATGATTCAGTCTCTTACATGAAGAATTCCGTGGAGGCCGGTTTCCCGTGGTTTCCGTTAGAGGGGTCTCTGTTATTGTTACCGGGCCCGCCACCGTTGTAGCTTCGACTCGCGAGCTTCTCGTACTTCTCCTTGTAGAGATCTCGCTCTTTGGCCAGGCGCGCGACGTCCTGCTTCAGCTGTTCCACCTGGCTCAGGAGCGTGCACTTCTCGCTCTCCAGCATGTGCCTCTGCTGCACCCGCTTGTAGCGGCAGGACTGTGCGTAGCCCCGGTTCTTAAGCGTGCGCCTCTTCTGCTTCAGGCGGATCACCTCTTCTTTGCTGAACCCCCTTAATTGCCGATTGAGCTCGCGCACCGTCATGCTGACCAGCTGGTCGTCCGAGAAGCGGTCCTCGAGGCGGTGTCCATGGTGGTGGTGGTGATGGTGGGACTGGTGATGGTGGCCGGCCGAGGCCGTGGACAGGTCCTCCCCTACATACTGCTGGCCGCGGAATCCCTCGTAGCCCTGGTGGTGGTGATGGTGGTGGTGGGCGTTGCCGATGAGTGCCTCCACGGCGTCCTCGGGGGTCAGATTGAGCGCTTCGGGGTTAATGTGGTGCTGGTAGTTGGGGATCCAGTACAGGTCCTCCAGGTGGGGCTTTCCGCCCGAGCTCTGGGGGTTGCTGCTTCCGCTGTTGTTGCTACTGTTGACGCCGTTGGCCATGTTTTGGCCCGACTGGCCACCGGGGCTGGGGGCGCAGAAGCTGGGCGAGGAAGGCACGGAGGAGCAGGGCGTGCTGAGAGGGGTAGAGGAGAGTGATCCCGGGGGGAGGCGGTGGCAGTAACGGTCAGCCTCTGGAGGCTCCTTCTTTACTTCGAACTTCATAAGGTCGAAGTCGTTGACATACTCGATGGCCAGGGGGCTATTGGGCAACTCTGCGCTCATGGCGAGGTCGGTGGCCATGTCAGTCCATGCGACGACTCCCGCCCTCACAGCCAAACCGACACCGGGCAGGACAACGGGCAGTCCTCGCGGATGCAGATTGCTTCTTCGAATCGAAGAGGTCTGTGTGGCGTATATATAGGCACACACACACACGCCCGGTCCCTATGCGTGGGGTTGTGAGATTGGATAGAAGAGGGGAGTAGACTACTTCGTATTAAGCTGCTAGTCCTTAAAACAACTGCTATTTATAGCGGCGCATATGTAAGCGTGTAAATGAACTTGTACACCTGCCAGTTCGCCGCTTCTCTTGTTGACAACTTATCCCAGGTCAAATGCACGCTTTAATACCACGGGCCAGGGCCGGTTGAAACTGGAGCCCCCGGTGAAATTTGTCGACACCAACCTGTCTTGTCCTCGCTTCACCTCTGGACCTGCTCGTGTCCTCTGATTTAATGTCCTTGAGTGAGCAGATGATAAAGCAAGCAGCACTGTGGATGGATTGTATATTCTCTACTGTTCTGGCTGCTCCTTTTCTGGTGTTATTGTGGTCAAGTATTTTACCGTATCCTTCTTCGCCTCCACTGGCGCGAGGACAGTGTTTGCTACAGTCATTAGAGGGTGAGAAAGCAGCAGGCTCGCGGTTGAAGTTACTGCAGCATGTGTTACACAGGACCAGAATAAAACTTTCCACACATGACACGGGCCCACGACAGCCCAGAACAAGAGACACGCACGTGTAAAAGATGCGTAAACATGTGCCAAAGTCACTTTCTGCATCTGCAGGAATCCACAATGGAATGTTTCGGAGGAAAATACGTTCTCAGAGTTCTTACAATCAAAAAAAATAGGTGTAGATATTAAAAATAGATATTTCCTTGAGTGGTGTTAAGACACTGGAGAGTGGTCCAGTTTCTGAATGGTCAGTCCAGATTTATCAGGATGCGCTTTACTTACGAATGCGCCCGTCCCTACCGTACACGGTCCTTCCCTTCACTCTGGGAACCTTGCGCCGGTCCTCGCCGTCCTTCCCTTCACTCTGGGAACCTTGCGTCGGTCCTCGCCGTCCTTCCCTTCACTCTGGGAGCCTTGTGTACTGCGTGTGAGAGAGAGAGATGAGTGTGTGTGTGTGTGTGCGTGAGGCGATAAATTCCTGTCACAGTTTGTTTTCTCTATCGGGCAGATAGTCGTTACTTTGAGTTCTGCGGTACAGCGCAAGCAAGCAGTTTCACTAAGACGCTGGGAAAGGCAATGTGCACTTTTAAAAGACACCACGCATCCGACCCGCCCACCTCGAGGTGTGACGGACCAATGGGAGAAGATGAAAGCAGAGGATTTGCATTTTCCTATAGCAACCTCTCGAGCTGACCAGCCGGCAGCTGAACTGACAACGCAGGCTTGCGGAACAGGTGCATCTCCCCCTCTAGTGACGGAGCTTGTGCTACTGCACAGAGAGGAGAGAGGCAGGCACAGGGAAGGTACGCGCAAGGCGCACTGGATGGAAAGGCGATAGCTGTGCTGCTTTCTCTGAGAAATACATGTTTACTTGGAACTGTGTGAACCCTTACTACATTAGATACATATAGATTATTATGAAATGTGCCTTTGCACGACATGTCAGACGAATAGTGCCCAATAGCTTTAGTAGCTTGGATTGTAGGTGAAAAGTCTAATTTAAACACTCCTGGAGTGTAGGCCTATATCTTCATGTGCCATTCATCCAAGACATCTATTCTATTAAGTGCATGCACTATTCAATCAAAACTAAGTCAGGAAACATTTATCTCCATGTAAATCATGTTACTTTTTGACAAAACTCTGAATAATAAAGTACCCGAGTAGGCTAATAAAATCACTATTTACATACCAAACTAGACTAATACTTTCAGCAAGCAACGAAAAAAGAATAAACGAATTGTGCTAATAGATCAACTCCAGTCTATAACTGAATGATCAAATATAGCGCACACTCTCACTCTCATAAAATCAAACAAAATAGTTCTCTCAGGTTTCACTTCAAAATCTAATGAAATATCAAATTCAAATCGAATAGAAAACAAGTATGCAAAAATACTGAGCTAAAGTGGAAAGCTCTGATTATACTCTTATTTTATGTATATTATGCAACATCATTATTCGGTTAAAACAAAGACACTGCCATCCTTTCTATGAAGTTGTGGTCTGAGGGGTAAGGAAGACCCTGACATCCCCAGCCCCCCAAATCACTACCCTACCCTCTGCAATGGATTCAGCGCCACACGTTCCTATCCATAAAATCAAACCACATTTCCTTCGGGCGGAGGGGACCGCGAGAAGGGTGCGAGGGGGTTAATTATAATTAGGCTATTCCACGCGATGGCCCTCGCGCAGTTTTTTTTATTCATAATTAACCACAAATTTCATCCCGACCCACCTCCGCAGATCAACAAATAATTAAGTATCGCGCAGTCTGCGCCCTCATCGTGGAGACACAGTACGCTCTCTTCATCTGGTGAGGCACGCAGGTTAAAGAAAATCAAAACGGAAGGTTGAGCAGAACGTCGATACCCGTGATATGTCTTGACGGGGGGGGCAGGACTTTATACTGCATGAACACAGATTCTGCTCACTTGTATTTTCTCTTGAGATTAGGTTAGGCTGTTAAGCGTGGGGCAATGAATGCTATAATCATGGCAGTCTAGTTCATTGTCAATTTAAATCAAGGGTGCAACTTTCACTGGGGACATGTCCACCCCCCAAATTCTGAAATTGCATTTTGTCCCCCCAGTTGTATCATTGGAATGTGATACAAAACCAGGCAATGGTGTGCTTTAGGACCATGCTGACGCCTCCGAGCAGTCGGGTAGGCCGTTTCTAGTGTTAATCCAACTGGATAGATAGATATACCTATATATAATGTCCACCCCATGTCTAAAACTAAAATTGCGCCCCTGATTTAAATTAAAGGAAAATATTTTTTTAAAAACTTTAAGACAGGCCCTACATAGAGACTGGTGTGGTCTAGTGATGTTGAGATAAATAACAGGTGGTGGGCACTCAGTAAGTTTTATATAAGAGGATAGGGCAGCAGAGTAACCACCATGCAACCTGCACCTGATCCTGACAAGGTGCTGAGCTCAACTTCCTGTCCAACACTTCAGCCATGAAATACATACACTGTCTGCATCCCAAATTGCACTTTACTTCCTATGTAGTGCACTACTTTTGACCAGGGCCCATAGGGATATAGTTAAAAGTAGAGCACTAAATTGGGAATAAGATGTCATTTGGAACACCACCTCTCTTCCTGGCTCAAATCTGCTGGCTAGGATGAAAATAAAAGTACCCTACTGTAAGATGAAGAGGGACAGAAATCATATCAAGGTATTTGAAGTTTAAGATGCGCTAAGTCATTATAAGGGGGGCTGGGCTTTTATCAAATAAGCAGGAGCTGGACCCCAAACGCCAAGCTAAGCAATCCACATTGAAATGCCACATTTAAGCAGATCTGCCGTGAGGTCCATTCATTGTGAGAGGGAAGAGGGCAGTGTGTGTGTGGCCGAGGGCTTGAGACACATATTTAGAAGAAGTCAGGATTTTCATTGTGCCTTTGCATACTGGGAGTTTGCTGCTGGTGCAGTTCTTACCGATTTAAGCAAAACGGACATCAGCATGAGGGAGATCCACAGAGCGAGCGGGAGGTCCTTTATTTGAGCCGGGTTGGCACAAGCACAAGCTTTGAGGCTAAGTTAACCCTCTTCTATCCAATGTCTTCTCCTGGGCCTGTGGGGGTGCTTTAAGATTATCAGAGACCCAGAGAGGTTTTGTGGTCCCCTTAAAGTCTTAAATGCTGGTCTTAAGGAATCAGCTTCAGTTGTCAGGGAGACACGCAGGCACATGCACACACACTTTATGAAGTCAAGAGAACGTCAACAGAAAGAGGCAACATGTTAAAAAGCAGCTTTGACAGAAAGATCTACATACTTGCTTACTGCTACTATGTTTGCCAAGCTTAAGTAGTTGAGTCAGTGAAAAAAACAGAATGCTTCATCCAAACACTCCCACCCTGAATCTATAAGACACGGAGAGAATTGAGGGAGAGTGGTAAAGACTGAAGAAAATAGTTGGATGAGTGAGGAGAGAGCTAACAAATCATTTCTCACTAAGGAACTGTGATCTTTATTGTTGGACCAGTCACTCTGCTTATAATAATTTTGTATTTTACTGCAATCAGCTGGGAAGAAGAAACACAGTTCACCTTTCTGTTTGTGCTCAGGGAAACTTCTGGAAAGAAGATTTTTCTTCTATTTTCTCTCTCCACCTCTGGCGGTTAGAGTAGAGCCTGGCGGTTAGAGTAGAGCCTGGCAGCCTGGAGGTTAGAGTAGAGCCTGGCGGTTAGAGTGTTGGGCCAGTAACCGAAAGGTTGCTGGATCGAATCCTCGGCCTGACAAAGGTAAAAATCTGTCGTTTTGCCTGAGCAAGGCAGTTAACCCATTGTTCCCTGGGCACCGAAGACGTGGATGTCGATAATGGCAGCCCCCAGCACCTCTCTGATACAGAGGTTAAATGCGGAAGACACATTTCAGTTGAATGCATTCAGTTGTACACCGGACTAGGTATCCCCCCCTTTCCCTCTCTTCTTGTGCGCTTTTACAAAAACATTGAAATATTGATCTTAATTAGGCCTTGCCGAGCTCAGCAGCCAGCGTTGAGGATTTGAGACAAACAGCAGCAGACATCCGTCTGAGGTACTTCCATCTTCAGCGAGAGAGGGAGTGGGGCAGGAGGAGAAAAAAAGAAGGGAGGATAGAAGAGAGTGATAGCTCCCCGTCTCCTACCTTCTCTGAGAATCATGTCCAGCTCTCATCCCTCACCCTACACTTTCAATAGATTACATAGATATTCAGGTGGATTAGACCCCCCCCATAGGCACATTGATGGCTACAGTGGGAAGAACTGGTGTACACTTTCTGAATCTAGATATATTGATAATGAAAAAGATAGGGAAAGAGAGGGTAGTTTCCATTTTCTTTGATCATCCAATCATGTCCTTATGCGTCTTGTAAGATACATAGTACATATTAACCCCTCCCCCCACAAGCCTGCCAGCGTGTTAATGAGACATGGACCCCCAACACGCTGACAGAGGGAGAGGATATACAGCAGTGTGTGTGGTGTGGGTCTGTTTGTGTGGTGTGTGTCTCTACACTGTGTGTGTGTGTGTGGTGTGTGTCTAGTCTCTCTCTGTGTGTGTTGTGTCTACACTGTGTGTTTGAGCTCCTTAGCATGTATTAATGCTCTGCATTGCTGTGGTGAGCTTCGCAGCGTGAACATGCTCCCCAGGGCGACACGATGGTAGTTTGTCACCGCCACGACGCCTTGGCTAAATAGCGTATTAATGGTCTAAATATCAGGAGCTGTACACACACACATATACACGAGCCACACACACACTTACACAGAGCATATTAATAGTTTTATTATCAGGGGTCTGCTCTGGGCTCGACAGCCAGGTAATGGATGGATTACACATCCCAACATCCTCTCTGTGCTACTCTTCATCTCCCTACACACTAATTATATTACACAGAGAGATAAAGAGAAGAGGGAGGGAGGATGACAGAGCGGGATGTTGGAGAAGAGAGATCTTAGGGAGGGATGGAAGAAGAGTGAATGTATGAGGGAGAGGGATGTGGAGATTAGCTTTCTTATCAAAAGGCTGCTCTTTTCTCAATACATATGGAACGCCGTTTGGGTCTTTGCGTGTCAAAAAAGATACACATCAAATAACACTATTTGACGGTCAAATAATATTTTAATTTGACACGTCAAATAACACAATTCTATTATAGAATGTTGTGTACTGAATTTGCACGTGCAAGCCAAGCGCCACCATCACGGTCAAAGCTGTACAATACTGTGCGTTGGGTAATATGGCATTATTTGTTCAACCAAATGGGAAAAACGTCTGTGTGAGCATTTGAAATTAGACGAGGATCAAACGAGCAGGATCAGAAATGTTTGCAAATATCTTTGATACAGATGTTATTAGCAACTTCTGGGGTAGTTAGCTAGCACCAATGCAACCAGCCTGAAAACAATAACCAGTCGAAACTGCAGTCATTTTCAATATTCTTAGCAATGGTTTAGGAATCAATGTGAGTAAGTATTAGCTAGGTAGCTACTTGTTGTTCTCCTATTGAAATAAATAGCTAGCCAGCTACTTAACCCTGTTTCCCAAAAGTAACGTTATAAGCAGCCAGCTAGCTTCACCTGACTACTTTACTATGGCTCCACCGGACCAGGTTGTGTTGTGAAGCTAGCCACAATAAAGATTAGCCACAATAATGGAATTTGCAGTTCGCCTTTAAAATAAAAGTCCCTCTTTGAAAGGCATGCCATATTTAGACTTGATAATGCTAAACATGGTTGGAGTGTTGGAATGTGGAGCAATGAAATGGGCTGTCCGTCTACTCGGGGACACGCAGAGAACACAACTGTGAAGCGTTTATGGAGATATTAGCGTTGTAGCTCTTATCGCAGGACTTTGACTGTGGGAAATCACCTCCCCAGTTTATTTAACTAGGCAAGTCTGTTAAGAACAAATTCTTAATTTCAATGACAGCCTAGGAACAGTGGGTTAACTGCCTTGTTCAGGGGCTGAACGACAGATATTTACCTTGTCAGCTCGGGGATTCGATCTTGCAATCTTTCGGTTACTAGTCCAACGCTCTTACCACTAGGCTACCTGCCGCCACAACTGTGCGTATTGACATTCATATTGCACTGTACAGCCATACCTAATGATTGGGGATCAATGAAATGGGATATCAGTCTACTCAGTACCCAAGTGCTTTTCCCCCAAAGTCCTCCTCAGAGTTATCAGGCTCCAAAACATCCAGGTCATGTTGTTTTTCCTCTGGAATAGTGTTCAATACACATAGTAGGTTGACTGGTACAATAAATGTGTCTCAATTCACAACTGTTTCAGAGTCCTGCAATAAAATCTACGACGCTAATGTTCTCTGGGTGTCACTGAGTAGACTGATACCCCATGTCATTGATCCACATTCCATAGGTAAAGGCTGTACAGTGAAATAAGTATGCCCCCAATGCAATTCTAAAGTATAATACAACCAGTGTGATTTCAACTGATTTTTGTTGAATTTATACAAGAACATTCCAACCTCGTTTAGCATGATCTATTCCATTATGACATGATTCCACTATTTGTATTATTTGCAGCACTTTCAATTAGATACCTTTATTTTGAAGGCAACCCGCAAATTCCCCTATATACCCTATTGTGGCTAACTTCACGTAGGTGGGTCCGACCACGATTAATCAAATAAGACCTGTCTTGTAAATTAGGGGTATTTTGGGTGATGACACATAACTAGATAGTGAGCTAGCTAACTATAGCTACTGAAACAGATGATGTAGTTTTGCTATGTTTTTGGGGAAGAACATTGTTTGCATCCATCAGCTAGCTAGCTTTTTTCTAACCAGCACGGTCCAGAGTTTGGGGAAGTGTGTCTGCGCTCGTGCAGTAGCAGCAGGTGCACGAGACAAGACTTTACCAGGGTCATAGCATACGTATCGGCGAATCGTTATGACATATGAAATACGAGTGATAGTGTAATTATTGTGTAATAACTAGGTCAAATTTGTGAACGTCTTAAAAGATTGTGACGTACAGTCATATTCAGGTCCTGATTGGTCAACAAGCTTATTTGACACGTTAAATAGTGTTTTTTTTGACACGCAAAGACCCAAACAGCGTTCCATAAATACACAGATAGTCACACACACTTGGTATGGTGATGTCACTGTACTCAAGTGTCTCTTCTCCATGACCTGGTCTCAGGGCACTGCTGCTCCTGTCATCACCTCGCATGCAAGCGCACGCACAAACGCACGCATGCACACAGACACACACACAACCTGACCTAAGAGCACAACAAAGGCATGTACAGTAATAACATTCGTTTTATTCAAAATGATTCAATCTCCAATTTACAAAGAACCAAAACATGTTCACATATCAATAAAATCTGTATTAAAAACATCACTGCTATATGAAATGTATGAGTCCACAGAACCACTTTAACAAGAGCACGACATTATAGACCCTGAGTATGGTAGAGGTGAGAGAGAAACCTCAGCGCTGCCATTAGCATTCAATACATACGTCTCTGTAGTATTTTCAAAGTTAATTTGGTGATGTTCAGGCAGAATCCATTCTAGCTCCTGTAGTTCTGGAGTCGAGGCATGAGCTGCAGTGTTCTCTCTGTGGAGGACGACAGGCAGACAGACAGACAGACAGACAGACAGGCAAACAGACAGGCAAACAGACAGGCAAACAGACAGGCAAACAGACAGGCAAACAGACAGGCAGGCAGACAGGCAGGCAGACAAACAGACAGGCAGACAGACAGGCAGACAGATAGGCAGACAGAGACAGACAGGCAAACAGACAGGCAGACAGACAGGCAGACAGACAGGCAGACAGACAGGCAAACAGACAGGCAAACAGACAGGCAAACAGGCAGGCAAACAGGCAGGCAAACAGGCAGGCAAACAGGCAGGCAAACAGGCAGGCAAACAGGCAGGCAAACAGGCAGGCAAACAGGCAGGCAAACAGGCAGGCAAACAGACAGACAGAAGACAGAAACAGATTGAGATTAAAGACACCAACAAAACTAAACATGTCAGACAGCAGAGAGATAATTCTACAACCACCATGGGTGTGCGAAATGACAAGGCTGTGTGTGTGTGTGAGAGAGAGAGAGAGAGAGAGAGAGAGACTGATGGTGTGTCTGAGGATGTGAATGGGTGAAAAACGTAGGGCTCTCTGTCCTACTGAAAGGCTGAGTGATGGCATCGCCGCTGATGAGCAAACTGGGAACTGAATGGGAGAACAGTGATATGTGTGTGCGCGCGCGCGCCCTGGAAGTGATGCATAGCGTCTGGGCAAATTTATGTAAAGTGGAGAGGAGCTCATTTGGCTGCTCTCCACCCTTAACGAGCCACAGGGGTGTGAGTGTCTGAGTGAGGAGTGAGTGTGTATTGGGGGGTAAACCAGCGGTCATTAGTAACACTTAACTGCACTGGACATAGAGAAAGGGTGGTGGTGTGTGTGTAAGGATAGACCCCTTGCTGTGGCTCAGGAGGGCTGTGTGTCTGTGTGCCTATATAAGTGTGTGTATAGTGTGTGTATATATATATAGTGTACGTGTGTGTATATGAGTGTATATTGTGTGTATGTGTATATAGTGAGTTTACATAGTGTGTATGTGTGTCTATATAGTGTGTGTGTGTGTATAGTGTGTGCGTATATAGTGTGGGTGTGTGTATATATATGGTGTGTGTGTGTGTGTGTGTATGTATATATATACACTGTCAAAAAAATAAAGGGAACACTAAAATAACACATCCTAGATCTGAATGAATGAAATATTCTTATTAAATACTTTTTTCTTTATATAGTTGAATGTGCTGACAACAAAATCACATGAAAACTATCAATGGAAATCAAATTTATCAATATATATATATACACACACCCACACTATATACGCACACACACACACACATATATACATGGGGTCAGTTTGTTATATCTGGAGTACTTCTCCTGTCCTATTCGGTGTCCTGTGTAAATTTAAGTATGCTCTCTCTAATTCTCTCTTTCTTTCTCTCTTTGAGGATCTGAGCCCTAGGACCATGCCTCAGGACTACCTGACATGATGACTCCTTGCTGTCCCCAGTCCACCTGGCCGTGCTGCTGCTCCAGTTTCAACTGTTCTGCCTTATTATTATTGGACCATGCTGGTCATTTATGAACATTTGAACATCTTGGCCATGTTCTGTTATAATCTCCACCCGGCACAGCCAGAAGAGGACTGGCCACCCCACATAGCCTGGTTCCTCTCTAGGTTTCTTCCTAGGTTTTGGCCTTTCTAGGGAGTTTTCCCTAGCCACCGTGCTTCTACACCTGCATTGCTTGCTGTTTGGGGTTTTAGGCTGGGTTTCTGTACAGTACTTTGAGATATCAGCTGATGTACGAAGGGCTATATAAAAACATTTGATTTGATTTGAATGTAAAGGGAGAAAGATACACTGAGATGGATGGAAAGAGACTAAGTCCATGTGTGTGATATGTGTGGCATGATAGCTAGCGTTAAGGGAGCGCCAGGCAGGCTGTCTAGATGACACAGCGTCAGGTCAAAGGTCATAGTTGTTTCCTGGAGAAGAGCAACTTAATATGAACCAAGACAGACATCGAGAGAGAGATGGCAGATGAAGAGAAAGTGAGGTTATGGTGTATTTTATAGTTGTTATTTTCCTGCTATTTATTCAGAAATGTCATGGTACTATGTAATAATGATATAATAACCATCTATTTGGCATTAGGAAGATAGATTGTGTTGACATTGTTAACATAAACCCTTACTGAAAGACAATATGGAGGAGGGAAAAAGGGAATTGAAGTGGTAAATGAGTTTGTGGCGTCTGTTCACGGATTCATTGTTGGGTTTCATAACTGGACAGTGAAAGTAAACGTGTGTGTGTGAGTGTGAGATCGGGGGATCCTCTCTGTCAGGGAGGGGCAGAGATAGAGGGGGAGACAGGGATAATGAGGGAGGCCCTTGCCTAATCCTGTATCTATCAGTCTGTCAACAGAGAGTTCAGCTGTGCCTCCCTCTCGCCCCAAACCAAAATATTATTACCCCTCTCCCACTACACATTATTACCCTCCCAGTTAAGTATTATCAAATCTTATATTCTACTGCAGCCAGTACCACCCTCCTAAAAACATTAACAAGTACACCAATATCAAGGGGTTCACCATCCTTATTTTCCCCTTCACTAATATTTACCTCATGGCAATTTGTGTTTGTTTATTTTTCATTTTATTTGAATAATTCATTAACCATCCTGGATTAGCGGTGGGCTATATCTGAACTATGTCTTAAACACATGGGCCAGCTGGATGAATCCCTGTGCTTACAATGATCACCACAATGTTCCAACGTTCTGTTTGATGAACCCTCCAGGTCAGGTTGTGTTCCATAGGAGCCAACATGGCATCCACAGAGACAGTTTCCTGACCTCTGTAGGACACAACCCTGAACTGGACCATAACCTTCCTGGTCACTGTATGCCCTCTCACCTGTGACCTTTGACCTGTCGGCGGGGGGCGTGTCCGGAGCGTCTGCATCCTCTGGGGAGCTGGAAAGGGAGATGAAGGATGGCAGCTTGGTATTGTGACGACCTGAGGACGAGGGTGTCGATGGATCTGCCTGAGCAGAACCCTGAGGGAGAACCACTGACAGGCTGGTCCTGGAGGGAGGAGAAAACATCCGCTGTGATTCATTCAATCTGTACATATCTGAACAAAACATCTGTTGTATATTGTATTACTTTTGTCTATTAAAACCTCTTGAAACTAGGGGGCACTATTTTCATTTTTGGAAAAATAACGTTCCCAAAGTAAAAAACGGGCTATTTTGTCAGGACAAGATTCTAGAATATGCATATAATTGACAGCCTAGGATAGAAAACACTCTAAAGTTTCCAAAACTGTAAAAATATTGTCTGTGAATATAACAGAACTGATATTGCAGGCGGAAGCCTGAGAAAAATCCAATTAGGAAGTGACTCATGTTTTGAAAGCTCTGCGTTCCGATGCGTCCCTATTGAGCAGTGAATGGGCTATCAACCAGATTCCTTTTTCTACGTATTCCCCAAGGTGTCGACAGCATTTTGACGTAGTTTCACGCCTTTATGTTGAAGAATGAGCGTAAACGACTACATTGCGTAAGTGTCTGGCTGAGGGCTCTCAGAGTAATTCTTGCGTAATAGACATGCTGTTGTGCAAATGGAATAGACAACAGGTGGAAATTATAGGCTTTTCGCAAGACACCCCCAATAAAGGAGTGGTTCTGCAGGTGGGGACCACAGACCACTTCTCAGTTCCTATGCTTCCTGGCTGATGTTTTGGTCACTTTTGAATGCTGGCGGTGCTTTCACTCTAGTGGTAGCATGAGATGGAGTCTACAACCCACACAAGTGGCTCAGGTAGTGCAGCTCATCCAGGATGGACCATCAATGCGAGCTGTGGCAAGAAGGTTTGCTGTGTCTGTCAGCGTGTCCAGAGCATGGAGGTGCTACCAGGAGACAGGCCAGTATATCAGGAGACGTGGAGGAGGCCGTAGGAGGGCAACAACCCAGCAGCAGGACCGCTACCTCTGCCTTTGTGCAAGGAGGAGCAGGAGGAGCACTGCCAGAGTCCTGCAAAATGACCTCCAGCAGGCCACAAATGTGCATGTGTCTGCTCAAACGGTCAGAAACAGACTCCATGAGGGTGGTATGGGGGCTCGACGTCCACAGGTGGGGGTTGTGCTTACAGCCCAACACCGTGCAGGACGTTTGGAATTTGCCAGAGAACACCAAGATTGGCAAATTCCCCACTGGCGCCCTGTGCTCTTCACAGATGAAAGCAGGTTCACACTGAGCACTTGTCAGAGTCTGGAGATGCCGTGGAGAACGTTCTGCTGCCTGCAACATCCTCCAGCATGACTGGTTTGGCGGTGGGTCAGTCATGGTGTGGGGTGGCATTTCTTTGGGGGGCCGCACAGCCCTCCATGTGCTCACCAGAGGTAGCCTGACTGCCATTAGGTACCGAGATGAGATCCTCAGACCCCTTGTGAGACCATATGCTGGTGCGGTTGGCCCTGGGTTCCTCCTAATGCAAGACAATGCTAGACCTCATGTGGCTGGAGTGTGTCAGCAGTTCCTGCAAGAGGAAGGCATTGATGCTATGGACTGGCCCGCCCGTTCCCCAGACCTGAATCCAATTGAGCACATCTGGGACATCATGTCTCGCTCCATCCACCAACGCCACGTTGCACCACAGACTATCCAGGAGTTGGCGGATGCTTTAGTCCAGGTCTGGGAGGAGATCCCTCAGGAGACCATCCGCCACCTTATCAGGAGCATGCCCAGGCGTTGTAGGGAGGTCATACAGGCACGTGGAGGCCACACACACTACTGAGCCTCATTTTGACTTGTTTTAAGGACATTACATCAAAGTTGGATCAGCCTGTAGTGTGGTTTTCCACTTTAATTTTGAGTGTGACTCCAAATCCAGACCTCCATGGGTTGATAAATTTGATTTCCATTGATCATTTTTGTGTGATTTTGTTGTCAGCACATTCAACTATGTAAAGAAAAAAGTATTTAATAAGAATATTTCATTCATTCAGATCTAGGATGTGTTATTTTAGTGTTCCCTTTATTTTTTTGAGCAGTGTATTATCGAATAGATATTTGAAAAACACCTTGAGGATTGATTATAAACAACGTTTGCCATGTTTTTGTTGACATTATTTGGAATATTTTTCGGCGTTATCGTGACCACAATTTCCGGTCGAATTCTCAGCCAAACGTGAAGAACTAACAGAGCTATTTCGGAAAAAAGGAACATTTGCTATTTAACTGGGAGTCTCGTGAGTGAAAACATCCGAAGCTCATCAAAGGTAAACAATTTAATTTGATTGCTTTTCTGATTTTCGTGACCAGGTTGCCTGCTGCTAGCTAGGCATAATGCTATGCTAGGCTATCGATAAACTTACACAAATGCTTGTCTTGTTTTGGCTGTAAAGCATAATTTCAAAATCTGAGATGACAGGGTGATTAACAAAAAGGCTAAGCTCTGTTTCAATATATTTCACTTGTGATTTCATGAATATGAATATTTTCTAGTAATATTTTTTGTCCGTTACGTTATGCTAATTAGTGTCAGTTGATGACAATTCTCCCGGATCTGGGAGAGGGAGTTCCAAGACTTATTGTTACATTTCAAATGTTCATTACATTTATTCCATTCCACTTTCTAATGGGTAAAACTGGTTGAAATGACATTGGGTTTATTGCTTGATTATCTTGACCGAGAGCCTGTGTCCTGACCTCTTGGTACGGGCCTTCTTGGCCGGGGTGGCGGAGGGGCCTGTAGTTGCCCTGGCGTTAGGAGTGGTGCGTTTGGCCCTCTGACGGTGCTGGAGCTTACAATGGGCCCCTTGGGGACAGGAGCCAGTACTGGAGAAGTCTGGACACACCAGGGTGTGCTTCTTCTTACACTGAGGAGGTCAGAGGAGAGGACAGAGGAGAGGTCAGAGGAGAGGATAGACATAAAACACAGCCTAACAGATCACAGGAAGCGGACATGGGATGTGTGTGGTGAGTTACTCTGTGTTTCAGGTGTGTGTGTGTGGCGGTCAGAGTGTGTGTGTGTGGCGGTCAGAGTGTGCAGGGCTGACACAATTACCATATAACCTGTTACGTTCCCCAGATAGACTTGTAGTTCATTTAAATGAACAGAAAGTGGTGACATTGGCCCAAGCAGCAGTGTTGGCAGACGAGTACGCTTTGACACACAAGACTGTCTTTGGTGCTTCATGTTTTGAAGGCCGGACGATTACGTCATCAGTTCCTCGTTCAGGTCGCTTTTCCTCTAACAACCCTAAGCCTTTTCAAGAAAACCCGTGAATGTTATTACTGTCACCAAAAGGGTCACGTGATTGCGGACTGCCTAGTTTTGAAAAATAAACCGAAACGGTCCCAGTCACCGTCCCCAAAAATGAAAAGTTTGGGTTTAGTCAAGTCTTTAGATCGTCCATTGGATCGAGTTGTTGATTCAGCATTTGAGAAACCGGATCCTGTCTATGCTCCGTTTATCTCTGCCGGTTATGTTTCCTTAACAGGAGAACCAACTGATCAAAAGCCTATCCAAATCCTACGTGACACCGGGCGGCGCAGTCAGTAATCATTACTGATGCTTTACCCTGGTCTCCTGAAACGTATTGTGGCTCACATGTCATATTACAGGGGATAGAGACAAAAACCGTACCTGTACCATTACACTGGGTCCACTTAGTGTCAGACTTGGTATCAGGACGTTTCCGTGTTGGTGTAGTGTCTACACTGCCAGTATCAGGAGTAAAATTGCTACTAGGGAATGATATTGCTGGTGGTAATGTCACTCCTGTGTTAGAGGTAGTAGACAACCCAGAAATCAGAACTACAGATGAGAAATTGGTTCAAGCTTTTCCACATGTTTTTCCTGCTTGTGTGTTAACGAGGGCACAATCTCGCAAGCTAGGAGATGTGGTGGATTTGGCTAGTTCTATTTTTGAGAATGTTGAGGTAGAAGACAATGCACTGAGTATTCCTTCTGCATTGCCGACAGTTTTACCCCGTAAAAACTAAGGCAGGGGAAAACGAAATCGCGCCCCAATTACATGACATTCTTTTGTCTATCACCCCTGAGAAGGTGATTGAATGTCAAAAAGAAGACACCAGTCTTCGCAAGTGTTTTGCTTCGGTAATTTCCATTGAGGAAGCTAAAACTAGACAGACTGCCTACTTTATGGAAGCAGGAGTTTTGATGCGTAAATGGGCATCTCATGACACCATTAATGACTGGAGTGAAGTGTGTCAAGTGGTTGTTCCTACACCGTTCCGACAGCAGGTGCTGTCACTCGCCCATGACCAGGCGTGGTCTGGACACTTGGGGATCACAAAGACCTATAACCGGGTCCTTCGTCATTTCTTCCGGCCAGGTTTGAAGTCTGACGTGGTCCAATTTTGTAAAACATGTCACATATGTCAACTCACTGGGAAAGTGAATCAAACAGTTCCACGAGCACCACTCTGCCCGATTCCTGTGGTAGGGGAACCGTTTGAAAGAGTGATAATTGATTGTGTAGGTCCATTGCCGAAAACCAGGTCAGGTAACCAGTTCCTACTAACAATAATGTACAGATAGCTTATGTGAAGGGCTCGGCGAATGTGGTTGCTGACGCTCTATCATGGGTTTACTAACTGGGGATACGTTGGCATTTATTATTGCAAATCATTTTGCAATTTTTGTGGTGGGCGTGTTACGTTCCCCAGATTATGTGTTGTAGTTTGTGTATTTACATGTGTTTATTTCAGGAAATGGCTTCCTGAAATCCCTCAAGCAGCTGATTGGTCGACTCCAGGGCTAATTGGAGAGCTGACCCCGCCCCCTCGTCAAGACACAGCTGTCTCCAATTACCCATTCCTTCAGAAGCTATATAAAAGCCAGTGTTCTGTTCAGGAGATCTTTTTTTTTGCTAGAGAGATTTGCTGGGAGGTCATTGTAGAGATTGTGATAGAGGTTGATTTTGCTGGGAGTACATTGCTGGAAAGTGGTATGTTCTGTGAGTTTGTTGCTCAGAACTTATTTGATGTCCTTTGTCTCTTAGTCTGTTTGTGGAATTGTTTAATATTCTGTTTCATTTGTTCCCAGGGGGGAAGGGGAAGGCACCTAGGGAGTGCTTAGGCAAGAGGCCCGCGGGCATACATATACCCGTAGCATATTCGCTGTCTAGACACACTAGGTAAGACCTGGGCGGACCACCCCTTGTATTTTGGTTAGGGCACCAGGTGGTGCTAAATTAGGTAAGTAGTGGGTAGGCAGGTAAAATAGGAGAGGGGGGGGCTTTGAGATTTACTTTCTTTGCTTTGGTTCCGTCCAGCCCCTTTTCCCCATATTACAGTGTAAAGGAATAAAGTCCTTGTAAACGGTACCACATTCTGCCTGTTGTCATTCTTACTTGCACCTACAGTCCATACCTTTTTCGCTTCACAGAGAGTTTAGTTGTAGCAGGGTGTTGCGTTCCCTCAAACCAACGGTTATAGATAATGAAAATAAAATATATCTTAAAAAAAAGGTGCGGGGCGAACAGCTGACTGAAGACGGGACGGCCAGGCATTTGTGCGGTTGGCAATGTAACTGGTAAACTCATGGGTACACTCGCAATGGCTGCCTGCCAGAAATAGAGCAAGGTTTGGGGGGGGGTAGGGGTCTGCAGATCGAGTTTCCGGGAACACTTTGGACTCCAGGTCACCCCATGATCTCTGCAGCTCTGGCACCCCTCTCCTCTCCCTGATGAGGCACCTTACCTTCTGCTACCCTAACCGCCCCTACCCCAACCCCCATCACATCCATGTCCTGCACCCCAAGGACCAGGCCAGGTTAGATCTTAGACTCAGCTCACTTTCAGGAAGAGGCAAACCAAAACACTCACAAATGCATGGGAAGTGTTGATTTTGACAAATTCTATATGTTTTTATGCCCTAACGTAAACATTGGCGCCATTTGGAAAATGTAGCAAGGCCTGTCTGTCTCTATTACAGTATCGGTCTGTTCCAATTCAACAGTCTGAGTGGAGGGGCAGATTTTCAACCCTTTACATGCTAACTGATATCCACCCAGGGGCTATAGTGCTGGTCTATAGACCAGGGAATGGGACCATACAAAGACTTACAACAGTTTAGAGCCTTTCTCCAGTATAAGGAGATGGGGGGGGGGAAATTGAGCTAAAAGCCAAGTCCACTAAGACTCACAGCTGTCTCATACATTGTCATTTTCATAAAACACTGAAGAGAGAGAGAGAGCGCGAGAGAATGAGCCGAGAAATGGAAGATTTAAAAAAAAAAAGTGAAAGTGGACAGAACATCTTTATTCCACAGCAAGTTAACAAATTTTCCACTTGATTTAAGGAATGCTGGGATGTCTCAGGTCTATTAGAAGAGCTCTCTCCACTGGGCCCCAAACCAGGACGAGTCAGCACATTTACCATTACAGAGAGAGGGGAAGGGGGAAAGAGGGAGGAGAAGGGGGAAAGAGGGAGGAGAAGGGGGAAAGAGGGAGAGAGGCTATGAGAAAAGAGACACAGAGGAGGGTGGAGAGACACAGAAGAGGGTGGAGAGACACAGAAGAGGGTGGACAGACACAGAAGAGGGTGGACAGACACAGAAAGAAGGGTGGAGAGACAGAGGAGGGTGGAGAGACACAGAGGAGGGTGGAGAGACAGAGAGGAGGGTGGAGACACAGAGGAGGGTGGACAGACACAGAAAGAAGGGTGGAGAGACAGAAAGAAGGGTGGAGAGACACAGAAAGAAGGGTGGAGACACAGAGGAGGGTGCAGAGACACAGAAAGAAGGGTGGAGAGACAGAGGAGGGTGGACAGACACAGAAAGAAGGGTGGAGAGACACAGAGGAGGGTGGAGACACACAGGGGGGTGGATTGGGGTTGAAAAGAGAGGAAGGGAAGTTGAAAGAGTTGTGGAGATGGAGAAAGGTGGGAGATCAGGGGGATGAGAGAAGGAGAGACCAAGAAAGAGACCGAATTGGAGGAAATGAGAAAGAGGAGCAAAATAACAAAAAAGTGAAAGAGACAAGAAAATGGGGAGAAGAGGAATAAGGATGGAGAATGAAAGTGAAGGTGGTACTGGTGGGGGGTAGATAGAGAAGAGAGGGAGAGAGCGAGGGACGGATAAGGGAGCGGGAGACAAAGTGAGAGATGGAATGAGAGAAGAAGATGGAGATCGAGAGAGAGAGAAAGAAGCAGGGTTAACCCCTGAACTGCTGGAGTGTCTGTCTGCCCCATACAGCCATCATCAGCACTTTCTCAATCTATAATTACTGCCTGCTATCCATCACGCAGCCGCCAGCTAGCACGCTGCAATACACACACACACACACGGAAAATCACAGACCTAAGCACTTCAGCTAATAGAATAAATATTAATATCCCTTTTGTTTTATATACTCATTTCTCTGTGCAATATTTAAATGAGGCCTGACAGTGTGAAAAAGCATGTGCTACACAGACAATCAGAAACAACACAGAGATACAGAGAGCGAGACAGAGCGCGAGACAGAGAGAGACACAGAGCGCGAGACAGGGAGAGCGAGCGCGAGACAGAGAGAGCGCGAGACAGAGAGAGACACAGAGCGCGAGACAGAGAAAGACACAGAGCGCGAGACAGAGAGAGCGAGCGCGAGACAGAGAGAGCGAGCGCGAGACAGAGAGAGCGAGACAGAGAGAGCGCGAGAGAGAGCGAGCGCGAGACAGAGCGAGCGAGAGAGCGTGCGCGAGACAGAGAGAGCGTGCGCGAGAGAGACACAGAGCGCGAGACAGAGAGAGCGAGCGCGAGAGAGCGAGCGCGAGACAGAGAGAGCGAGCGCGAGACAGAGAGAGCGAGCGCGAGACAGAGAGAGCGAGCGCGAGACAGAGAGAGCGAGCGCGAGACAGAGAGCGTGCGCGAGACAGAGAGAGCGTGCGCGAGACAGAGAGAGCGTGCGCGAGAGAGACACAGAGCGCGAGACGGAGAGAGCGAGCGCGAGACGGAGAGAGCGAGCGCGAGACGGAGAGAGCGAGCGCGAGACGGAGAGAGCGAGCGCGAGACGGTGAGAGACACAGAGTGCGAGACAGAGAGAGCGAGCGCGAGACAGAGACAGCGAGCGCGAGACAGAGAGAGCGAGCGCGAGACAGAGAGAGCGAGCGCGAGACAGAGAGAGCGAGCGCGAGACAGAGAGCGAGCGCGAGACAGAGAGGGCGTGCGCGAGACAGAGCGGGCGAGCGCGAGACAGAGCGGGCGAGCGCGAGACAGAGCGGGCGAGCGCGAGACAGAGCGGGCGAGCGCGAGACAGAGAGGGCTTAGCGCGAGACAGAGCGGGCGAGCGCGAGACAGAGCGGGCGAGCGCGAGACAGAGCGGGCGAGCGCGAGACAGAGCGGGCGAGCGCGAGACAGAGCGGGCGAGCGCGAGACAGAGGGAGCGAGCGCGAGACAGAGGGCGAGCGAGCGCGAGACAGAGAGGGCGAGCGAGACAGAGAGAGAGCGAGCGAGACAGAGAGCGAGCGAGACAGAGAGCGAGCGAGACAGAGAGAGCGAGCGCGAGACAGAGAGGGCGAGCGCGAGACAGAGGGCGAGCGAGACAGAGAGGGCGAGCGAGACAGAGAGGGCGAGCGAGACAGAGAGGGCGAGCGAGACAGAGAGGGCGAGCGAGACAGAGAGGGCGAGCGAGACAGAGAGGGCGAGCGAGACAGAGCGGGCGAGCGAGACAGAGCGGGCGAGCGCGAGACAGAGGGCGAGCGCGAGACAGAGGGCGAGCGAGACAGAGAGGGCGAGCGAGACAGAGAGGGCGAGCGAGACAGAGAGGGCGAGCGAGACAGAGAGGGCGAGCGAGACAGAGAGGGCGAGCGAGACAGAGAGGGCGAGCGAGACAGAGAGGGCGAGCGAGACAGAGAGGGCGAGCGAGACAGAGCGGGCGAGCGAGACAGAGAGAGAGCGAGACAGAGAGAGCGAGCGAGACAGAGAGAGAGCGAGACAGAGAGAGAGCGAGACAGAGAGAGAGCGAGACAGAGAGAGAGCGAGACAGAGAGAGAGCGAGACAGAGAGAGAGCGAGACAGAGAGAGAGCGAGAGACAGCGAGACAGAGAGAGAGCGAGACAGAGAGACAGAGAGAGAGCGAGACAGAGAGAGAGCGAGAGACAGCGAGACAGAGAGAGAGCGAGACAGAGAGACAGAGAGAGAGCGAGACAGAGAGAGCGAGACACAGAGAGAGAGCGAGACACAGAGAGAGAGCGAGACACAGAGAGAGAGCGAGACAGAGAGAGAGAGCGAGACACAGAGAGAGAGAGCGAGACACAGAGAGAGAGAGCGAGACACAGAGAGAGAGAGCGAGACAGAGAGAGAGAGAGAGCGAGACAGAGAAAGAGAGAGCGAGACAGAGAGAGAGAGCGCGAGACAGAGAGAGAGAGCGCGAGACAGGGAGAGCGAGCGCGAGACAGAGAGAGACACAGAGCGCGAGACAGAGAGAGACACAGAGCGCGAGACAGAGAGAGACACAGAGCGAGACAGAGAGAGCGAGCGCGAGACAGAGAGAGAGCGAGACAGAGAGCGCGAGAGAGAGCGAGCGAGACAGAGCGAGCGAGAGAGCGTGCGTGAGAGAGAGAGAGCGTGCGCGAGAGAGACACAGAGCGCGAGACAGAGAGAGCGAGCGCGAGAGAGAGAGAGCGAGCGCGAGACAGAGAGAGCGAGACAGAGAGAGAGCGAGACAGAGAGAGAGCGAGACAGAGAGAGAGCGAGACAGAGAGAGAGCGAGACAGAGAGAGAGCGCGAGACAGAGAGAGAGCGAGAGACAGCGAGACAGAGAGAGAGCGAGACAGAGAGACAGAGAGAGAGCGAGACAGAGAGAGAGCGAGAGACAGCGAGACAGAGAGAGAGAGCGAGACAGAGAGACAGAGAGAGAGCGAGACAGAGAGAGAGCGAGACACAGAGAGAGAGCGAGACACAGAGAGAGAGCGAGACACAGAGAGAGAGCGAGACAGAGAGAGAGAGCGAGACACAGAGAGAGAGAGCGAGACACAGAGAGAGAGAGCGAGACACAGAGAGAGAGAGCGAGACAGAGAGAGAGAGAGAGAGCGAGACAGAGAGAGAGAGCGCGAGACAGAGAGAGAGAGCGCGAGACAGAGAGAGAGAGAGCGCGAGACAGGGAGAGCGAGCGCGAGACAGAGAGAGACACAGAGCGCGAGACAGAGAGAGACACAGAGCGCGAGACAGAGAGAGACACAGAGCGCGAGACAGAGAGAGCGAGCGCGAGACAGAGAGAGCGAGACAGAGAGCGCGAGAGAGAGCGAGCGCGAGACAGAGCGAGCGAGAGAGCGTGCGTGAGACAGAGAGAGCGTGCGCGAGAGAGACACAGAGCGCGAGACAGAGAGAGCGAGCGCGAGAGAGAGAGAGCGAGCGCGAGACAGAGAGAGCGAGCGCGAGACAGAGAGAGCGAGCGCGAGACAGAGAGAGCGAGCGCGAGACAGAGAGAGCGAGCGCGAGAGAGAGACAGAGCGCGAGACGGAGAGAGCGAGCGCGAGACGGAGAGAGCGAGCGCGAGACGGAGAGAGCGAGCGCGAGACAGAGAGAGCGAGCGAGACAGAGAGAGAGCGAGACAGAGAGAGAGCGAGACAGAGAGAGAGCGAGACAGAGAGAGAGCGAGACAGAGAGAGAGCCAGACAGAGAGAGAGCGAGAGACAGCGAGAGAGAGAGAGCGAGACAGAGAGACAGAGAGAGCGAGCGAGACAGAGAGAGAGCGAGACACAGAGAGAGAGCGAGACACAGAGAGATTAGAGACACAGAGAGAGAGCGAGACACAGAGAGAGAGAGAGAGAGACACAGACAGAGAGAGAGAGCGAGACACAGAGAGAGAGAGCGAGACAGAGAGAGAGAGAGCGAGACAGAGAAAGAGAGAGCGAGACAGAGAGAGAGAGCGCGAGACAGAGAGAGAGAGCGCGAGACAGAGAGAGAGACACAGAGCGCGAGACAGGGAGAGCGAGCGCGAGACAGAGAGAGACACAGAGCGCGAGACAGAGAGAGACACAGAGCGCGAGACAGAGAGAGACACAGAGCGCGAGACAGAGAGAGCGAGCGCGAGACAGAGAGAGCGAGACAGAGCGCGAGAGAGAGCGAGCGAGACAGAGCGAGCGAGAGAGCGAGCGTGAGACAGAGAGAGCGTGCGCGAGAGAGACACAGAGCGCGAGACAGAGAGAGCGAGCGCGAGAGAGAGAGAGAGCGAGCGAGACAGAGAGAGCGAGCGCGAGACAGAGAGAGAGAGCGCGAGACAGAGAGAGCGAGCGCGAGACAGAGAGAGCGAGCGCGAGACAGAGAGCGAGCGAGACAGAGAGAGCGTGCGCGAGACAGAGAGAGCGTGCGCGAGAGAGACACAGAGCGCGAGACGGAGAGAGCGAGCGAGACGGAGAGAGCGAGCGCGAGACGGAGAGAGCGAGCGCGAGACGGAGAGAGCGAGCGCGAGACGGTGAGAGACACAGAGTGCGAGACAGAGAGAGCGAGCGCGAGACAGAGAGAGCGAGCGCGAGACAGAGAGAGCGAGCGCGAGACAGAGAGAGCGAGCGCGAGACAGAGAGAGCGAGCGCGAGACAGAGAGCGAGCGCGAGACAGAGAGGGCGTGCGCGAGACAGAGAGGGCGTGCGCGAGACAGAGCGGGCGAGCGCGAGACAGAGCGGGCGAGCGCGAGACAGAGAGGGCGAGCGCGAGACAGAGAGGGCGAGCGCGAGACAGAGCGGGCGAGCGCGAGACAGAGCGGGCGAACGCGAGACAGAGGGAGCGAGCGCGAGACAGAGGGCGAGCGAGCGCGAGACAGAGGGAGCGAGCGCGAGACAGAGGGCGAGCGAGACAGAGAGGGCGAGCGAGACAGAGAGGGCGAGCGAGACAGAGAGAGAGCGAGCGAGACAGAGAGCGAGCGAGACAGAGAGAGCGAGCGCGAGACAGAGCGGGCGAGCGCGAGACAGAGCGGGCGAGCGCGAGACAGAGCGGGCGAGCGCGAGACAGAGCGGGCGAGCGCGAGACAGAGCGGGCGAGCGCGAGACAGAGCGGCGGGCGAGCGCGAGACAGAGCGGCGGGCGAGCGCGAGACAGAGCGGCGGGCGAGCGCGAGACAGAGCGGGCGAGCGCGAGACAGAGGGCGAGCGCGAGACAGAGGGCGAGCGCGAGACAGAGGGCGAGCGCGAGACAGAGGGCGAGCGAGACAGAGAGGGCGAGCGCGAGACAGAGCGGGCGAGCGCGAGACAGAGCGGGCGAGCGCGAGACAGAGGGCGAGCGAGACAGAGAGGGCGAGCGAGACAGAGAGGGCGAGCGAGACAGAGAGGGCGAGCGAGACAGAGAGGGCGAGCGAGACAGAGAGGGCGAGCGAGACAGAGAGGGCGAGCGAGACAGAGCGGGCGAGCGAGACAGAGAGGGCGAGCGAGACAGAGAGAGAGCGAGACAGAGAGAGAGCGAGACAGAGAGAGCGAGCGAGACAGAGAGAGAGCGAGCGAGACAGAGAGAGAGCGAGACAGAGAGAGAGCGAGACAGAGAGAGAGCGAGACAGAGAGAGAGCGAGACACAGAGAGAGCGAGAGACAGCGAGACAGAGAGAGAGCGAGACAGAGAGAGCGAGCGAGACAGAGAGAGAGCGAGCGAGACAGAGAGAGAGCGAGCGAGACAGAGAGAGAGCGAGACACAGAGAGAGAGCGAGACACAGAGAGAGAGCGAGACAGAGAGAGAGAGCGAGACACAGAGAGAGAGAGCGAGACACAGAGAGAGAGAGCGAGACACAGAGAGAGAGCGAGACACAGAGAGAGAGAGCGAGACAGAGCGAGACAGAGAAAGAGAGAGCGAGACAGAGAGAGAGAGAGAGAGCGAGACAGAGAGCGAGACAGAGAGAGAGCGAGACAGAGAGAGAGAGCGAGACCGAGAGAGAGAGAGCGAGACAGAGAGAGAGAGCGAGACAGAGAGAGAGAGCGAGACAGAGAGAGCGAGCGCGAGACAGAGAGGGCGAGCGAGACAGAGAGGGCGAGCGCGAGACAGAGCGGGCGAGCGCGAGACAGAGCGGGCGAGCGCGAGACAGAGCGGGCGAGCGCGAGACAGAGCGGGCGAGCGCGAGACAGAGCGGGCGAGCGCGAGATAGAGCGGGCGAGCGCGAGACAGAGCGGGCGAGCGCGAGACAGAGCGGGCGAGCGAGACAGAGCGGGCGAGCGCGAGACAGAGCGGGCGAGCGCGAGACACAGCGGGCGAGCGCGAGACAGAGCGGGCGAGCGCGAGACAGAGCGGGCGAGCGCGAGACAGAGGGAGCGAGCGCGAGACAGAGGGAGCGAGCGCGAAACAGAGGGCGAGCGCGAGACAGAGCGGGCGAGCGCGAGACAGAGCGGGCGAGCGCGAGACAGAGCGGGCGAGCGCGAGACAGAGGGAGCGAGCGCGAGACAGAGAGGGCGAGCGAGACAGAGAGGGCGAGCGAGACAGAGAGGGCGAGCGAGACAGAGAGGGCGAGCGAGACAGAGAGGGCGAGCGAGACAGAGAGGGCGAGCGAGACAGAGAGGGCGAGCGAGACAGAGAGGGCGAGCGAGACAGAGAGGGCGAGCGAGACAGAGAGGGCGAGCGAGACAGAAAGGGCGAGCGAGACAGAGAGGGCGAGCGAGACAGAGAGGGCGAGCGAGACAGAGAGGGCGAGCGAGACAGAGAGGGCGAGCGACACAGAGAGGGCGAGCGAGACAGAGAGGGCGAGCGACATAGAGAGAGAGCGAGACACAGAGAGAGAGCGAGACACAGAGAGAGAGAGCGAGACACAGAGAGAGAGAGCGAGACACAGAGGGCGAGCGAGACAGAGAGGGCGAGCGAGACAGAGAGGGCGAGCGAGACAGAGAGGGCGAGCGAGACAGAGAGGGCGAGCGAGACAGAGAGGGCGAGCGAGACAGAGAGAGAGCGAGACAGAGAGAGAGCGAGACAGAGAGAGAGCGAGACAGAGAGAGAGCGAGACAGAGAGAGAGCGAGACAGAGAGAGAGCGAGACAGAGAGAGAGCGAGACAGAGAGAGAGCGAGACAGAGCGAGACACAGAGAGCGAGACACAGAGAGAGCGAGACACAGAGAGCGAGACACAGAGAGAGCGAGACACAGAGAGAGAGCGAGACACAGAGAGAGCGAGACACAGAGAGAGAGAGCGGAGAGAGCGAGACACAGAGAGAGAGCGAGAGAGAGCGAGACACAGAGAGAGAGCGAGAGAGAGCGAGACACAGAGAGAGCGAGAGAGAGCGAGACAGAGAGAGAGCGAGACACAGAGAGAGAGAGCGAGACAGAGAGAGAGCGAGACACAGAGAGAGCGAGACACAGAGAGAGCGAGACACAGAGAGAGCGAGACACAGAGAGAGAGCGAGACAGAGAGAGAGCGAGACACAGAGAGAGAGAGCGAGACACAGAGAGAGAGCGAGACACAGAGAGAGAGAGCGAGACACAGAGAGAGAGAGACACAGAGAGAGAGAGCGAGACAGAGAGAGAGAGCGAGACAGAGAGAGAGACGAGACAGAGAGAGAGAGCGAGACAGAGAGAGAGAGCGAGACACAGAGAGAGAGAGCGAGACAGAGCGAGACAGCGAGACAGAGCGAGACAGAGAGAGAGAGCGAGACAGAGAGAGAGAGCGAGACAGTGAGAGAGAGAGAGACAGTGAGAGAGAGAGAGAGAGCGAGACAGAGAGAGAGCGAGACACAGAGAGAGCGAGACAGAGAGAGAGCGAGACAGAGAGAGAGCGAGACAGAGAGAGAGCGAGACAGAGAGAGAGCGAGACAGAGAGAGAGCGAGACAGAGAGAGCGAGACAGAGAGAGAGCGAGACAGAGAGAGTACGAGACAGAGGGAGTGCGAGACAGAGAGAGTGCGAGACAGAGAGAGAGCGAGACAGAGAGAGAGCGAGACAGAGAGAGAGCGAGACAGAGAGAGAGCGAGACAGAGAGAGAGCGAGACAGAGAGAGACAGAGACGAGACAGAGAGAGCGAGACAGAGAGAGCGAGACAGAGAGAGAGCGAGACAGAGAGAGAGCGAGACAGAGAGAGAGCGAGACAGAGAGAGAGCGAGACAGAGAGAGAGAGACAGAGAGAGAGCGAGACAGAGAGAGAGCGAGACAGAGAGAGAGAGAGACAGAGAGAGAGCGAGACAGAGAGAGAGAGAGAGACAGAGAGAGAGAGAGACAGAGAGAGAGAGCGAGACAGAGAGAGAGAGCGAGACACAGAGAGAGAGCGAGACAGAGAGAGAGAGCGAGACAGAGAGAGAGAGCGAGACACAGAGAGAGAGAGCGAGACACAGAGAGAGAGCGAGACACAGAGAGAGAGCGAGACACAGAGAGAGAGCGAGACAGAGAGAGAGAGAGCGAGACAGAGAGAGAGAGAGCGAGACAGAGAGAGAGCGAGCGAGACAGAGAGAGAGCGAGACACAGAGAGAGAGCGAGACACAGAGAGAGAGCGAGACACAGAGAGAGAGAGCGAGAGACAGAGAGAGAGAGAGCGAGACACAGAGAGAGAGAGCGAGACACAGAGAGAGAGAGCGAGACAGAGGGAGAGCGAGACAGAGAGACAGCAGCGAGACAGAGAGGCGAGCGAGACAGAGAGAGAGAGAGACAGAGAGAGAGCGAGACAGAGAGAGAGCGAGACAGAGAGAGAGCAGAGACAGAGAGAGAGCGAGACAGAGAGAGAGAGAGAGAGAGAGCGAGACAGAGAGAGAGCGAGACAGAGAGAGAGCGAGACAGAGAGAGTTTAAGACAGAGAGAGAGCGAGACACAGAGAGAGAGCGAGACACAGAGAGAGCGAGACACAGAGAGAGCGAGACACAGAGAGAGCGAGACACAGAGAGAGCGAGACACAGAGAGAGCGAGACACAGAGAGAGAGAGAGCGAGACAGAGAGAGCGAGAGAGAGCGAGACACAGAGAGAGAGCGAGACACAGAGAGAGAGAGCGAGACACAGAGAGAGCGAGACACAGAGAGAGAGCGAGACACAGAGAGCGAGACACAGAGAGAGCGAGACACAGAGAGAGCGAGACACAGAGAGAGAGCGAGACACAGAGAGAGAGCGAGACACAGAGAGAGAGCGAGACACAGAGAGAGAGAGCGAGACAGAGAGAGAGAGAGAGACAGAGAGAGAGAGCGAGACAGAGAGAGAGAGCGAGACAGAGAGAGAGAGCGAGACAGAGAGAGAGAGCGAGACACAGAGAGAGAGAGCGAGACAGAGCGAGACAGAGAGAGAGAGCGAGACAGAGAGCGAGACAGAGAGCGAGACAGTGAGAGAGAGAGAGAGAGCGAGACAGAGAGAGAGCGAGACAGAGAGAGAGCGAGACAGAGAGAGAGACAGAGAGAGACAGACAGAGAGAGCGAGACAGAGAGAGCGAGACAGAGAGAGACAGAGACAGAGACAGAGAGAGAGAGAGCGAGACAGAGAGAGAGCGAGACAGAGAGAGAGCGAGACAGAGAGAGAGCGAGACAGAGAGAGAGCGAGACAGAGAGAGAGCGAGACAGAGAGAGAGCGAGACAGAGAGAGAGCGAGACAGAGAGAGAGCGAGACAGAGAGAGAGCGAGACAGAGAGAGAGCGAGACAGAGAGAGAGAGCGAGACAGAGAGAGAGAGCGAGACACAGAGAGAGAGCGAGACAGAGAGAGAGAGCGAGACACAGAGAGAGAGCGAGACACAGAGAGAGAGCGAGACACAGAGAGAGAGCGAGACACAGAGAGAGAGCGAGACAGAGAGAGAGAGAGCGAGACAGAGAGAGAGAGCGAGACAGAGAGAGAGAGAGAGCGAGACAGAGAGAGAGAGCGAGACACAGCGAGAGAGAGAGCGAGACACAGAGAGAGAGAGCGAGACACAGAGAGAGCGAGACACAGAGAGAGAGAGCGAGACAGTGAGAGAGAGAGAGAGCGAGACAGTGAGAGAGAGAGAGAGCGAGACAGTGAGAGAGAGAGAGAGCGAGACAGTGAGAGAGAGAGAGCGAGACAGTGAGAGAGAGAGAGAGCGAGACAGTGAGAGAGAGAGAGAGAGAGCGAGACAGAGAGAGCGAGACAGAGACAGAGCGAGCGAGACAGAGAGAGCGAGCGAGACAGAGAGAGAGAGCGAGAGAGAGAGACAGAGAGAGAGAGCGAGACAGAGAGAGAGAGCGAGACAGAGAGAGAGAGCGAGACAGAGAGAGAGAGCGACAGAGAGAGCGAGCGAAACAGAGAGCGAGACAGAGAGAGAGAGCGAGACAGAGAGAGAGCGAGACAGAGACAGAGCGAGCGAGACAGAGAGAGAGAGAGCGAGACAGAGAGAGAGCGAGAGAGAGAGAGAGAGCGAGACAGAGAGAGAACGAGACAGAGAGAGAGCGAGACAGAGAGAGAGCGAGACAGAGAGAGAGCGAGACAGAGAGAGACAGAGAGAGACAGAGAGAGACAGAGAGAGAGCGAAACGGAAAGAGCGAGACAGAGAGAGAGCGAGACAGAGCGAGACAGAGAGCGAGACAGAGCGAGACATAGAGAGAGCGAAACGGAAAGAGCGAAACGGAGAGAGAAACGGAAAGAGAGAGACAGAGGAAGGAAGGATAGAGGAAAGGAAGGAAGGATAGAGGAAAGGAAGGAAGGATAGAGGAAAGGAAGGAAGGATAGAGGAGATGACATAAGGAGGGGGTATAAGAAAGGATAGAAGAGGATAGAAGTGGTATTAGGGGTGAATGTAGGGACAGGGATGATGTCACTATGGACAGGTGTATAAAATCGAGCACACAGCCAGGCAATCTCCATAGCCAAACATTGGCAGTAAAATGGCTTTACTGAAGAGCTCTGTGACTTTCCTCTCCAGTCATTACCAAGAGCTAGTTCTTCCAAACCTCCTGTGTAGGCCACTCACCGAATGGGACCGCTGTGTGCTGAAGCGCGTAAAAATCGTCTGTCCTCAGTTGCAACACCCACTACCAGTTCCGAAATACTTCTGGAAGCAACGTCAGCACAAGATCTATTCGTTGGGAGCTTAATGAAATGGGTTTCTATGGCAGAGCAGCCACACACAAGCCTAAGATCACCATGCATAATGCTAAGCGTCTGCTAGAGGGGTGTAAAGGTCACTGCCATTAGACTCTGGAGCAGTGGAAACACGTTCTCTAGGGTGATGAATCACGCTTCACCATCTGGCAGTTCGACGGACAAATCTAAGTTTGGCGGACGCCAGGAGAACGCTACCTACCCCAGTGCATAGTGCAAACTGTAAAGTTTGGTGGAGGAGGAATAATAGTCTGGGGATGTTTTTCATGGTTTGGCCTAGGCCTCTTAGTTCCAGTGAAGAGAAATCTTTACACTACAGCATACAATGACATTCTAGACGATTCTGTGCTTCACACTTTGTGGCAACAGTTTGGGGAAGGCCCTTTCCTGTTTCAGCATGACAAAACCCCTGTGCACAAAGTGAGGTCCATACAGAAATCCTTTGCCAAGATTGGTGTGAAAGAACTTGACTGGCCTGCACAGAGTCCTGACCCCAACCCCAACGAACACATTTGGGATGAATTGGAACACCGACTGCGAGCCAGGCATAATCGCCCAACATCAGTGCCCGACCTCACTAATGCTTGTGGCTGAATGGAAGCAAGTCCCCGCAGCAATGTTCCAACATCTAGTGGAAAGCCTTCCCAGAAGAGTGGAAGTTGTTATAGCAGCAAAGGGGGGACCAACTCCATATTAATGCCCATGATTTTGGAATGAGATGTTTGATGAGCAGGTGTCCACATACTTTTGGTAATGTAGTGTATATCTGTGTAGAGGATGTACATGAGTGTGAATGTACCTTTTCTGCCACAGGGCAGTAGATCATGATAAAGAGAGAGATAGAGAGAGATGGAGAGAATGTTTGTGACTGACTGTACGTGTGTGTTATACCTTCTGGCCCTGAGGGCAGTACCCCCTGATGAAGTCCTGGCACACAGCAGCTTTGCGGGACACATATACATGGCTGTAGGGACAGCTACTGTTGTTACATATACCCTTCAGGAAGTACGAACACACAGGCATCTAGAGAGAGAAGATGTTGTTACAATATCTACAGGAATGATATACGAATAAAACATTTGAAATTGATTTGAACATTTAATTAAGAGAGAGAACGAGAGACTCAAAACAGAGAGAGAGAGAGAGTAAAGAGAGAGAAAAGCCGAGAGAGAGTAAAGAGAGAAAGACAGAGAGAGAGTCGAGAGAGAGTAAAGAGAGAGTAAAGAGAGTTAGAAAGAGACAGCGGAGAGAGAGAGAAAGAGACAGCGGACAGAGAGAGAAAGAGACAGCGGACATAGACACGTTTTTAGACATATAGAGAGAACACAGTTTTACAGAGATAAATGTTACACGTTTAAGAGACAGCGCGGACAGAGAGAAAGATACAGCGGACAGAGAGAGAAAGAGACAGCGGACAGAGAGAGAAAGAGACAGCGAGACAGAGAGAGAAAGAGACAGCGGACAGAGAGAGAAAGAGACAGTGGAGAGAGAGAGAAAGAGACAGCGGAGAGAGAGAGAAAGAGACAGCGGAGAGAGAGAGAAGAGACACGTTTTAGAGAAAGCTACAAAGAAACACAGAGAGAAGAGACAGCGACAGCGGAGAGAGAAATAGACATATCCGGAGAGAAAAAGTTTACACGGAGAGAGAGAGAAAGTTACAGCGGAGAGATATATATCACAGCGGAGACGTTTTTATTCTTATTAATATGTTTTACACGTTTTATATATATAGAGAGAGACACGTTTTATATATATATAAAGTTACAGAGAGTTTTATCAGATATATAAAGAGACACATAGAGTTACACGTTTTATATATAAGAGACAGTTTCAGAGATATAGCACAGAGAAATACAGCGGAGAAAGAGAAACACGCGGAGAGAGAGAGAAATAAGCGGAGAGAGAGAAAGACAGCAGACAGAGAGAGAAAGAGACAGCGGACAGAGAGAGAGAAAGAGACAGCGGACAGAGAGAGAAAGACAGACAGAAAGAGACAGAGAGAGAAAGAGCAGAGAGAAGAGAGAAAGAGACAGCGGACAGAGAGAGAAAGAGACAGCGGAGAGAGAGAGAAAGAGACAGCGGACAGAGAGAGAAAGAGACAATGGGAGAGAGAGAGAAAGAGACAGCGGACAGAGAGAGAAAGAGACAGCGGACAGAGAGAGAAAGAGACAGCGGACAGAGAGAGAGAGAGACAGCGGAGAGAGAGAGAAAGAGACAGCGGAGAGAGAGAGAAAGAGACAGCGGAGAGAGAGAGAAAGAGACAGCGGAGAGAGAGAGAGAAAGAGACAGCGAGAGAGAGAGAGAGAAAGAGACAGCGGAGAGAGAGAGAAAGTTACACGTTTTAGACACGGACAGAGAGAGAGAAAGTTTTAGAGAGAGAAAGACAGCGGACAGAGAGAGAAAGAGACAGCGGAGAGAGAGAGAAAGAGACAGAGAGAGAGAAAGAGACAGCGTTTTAGAGAGAGAGAAGAGACAGCGCGGACAGAGAGAGAAAGAGACAGCGGACAGAGAGAGAAAGAGACAGCGGACAGAGAGAGAAAGAGACAGCGGACAGAGAGAGAAAGAGACAGCGGAGAAAGAGAGAGAAAGAGACAGCGGACAGAGAGAGAAAGAGACAGCGGACAGAGAGAGAAAGAGACAGCGGACAGAGAGAGAAAGAGACAGCGGACAGAGAGAGAAAGAGACAGCGGACAGAGAGAGAAAGAGACAGCGGACAGAGAGAGAAAGAACAGCGGACAGAGAGAGAAAGAGACAGCGGACAGAGAGAGAAAGACAGCGGACAGAGAGAGAAAGAGACAGCGGACAGAGAGAAAGAGAAGAGAGAGAGAGAAAGAGCCGGACAGAGAGAGAGAAAGAGACAGCGGACAGAGAGAGAAAGAGACAGCGGAGAGAGAGAGAGAAAGAGACAGTTTACAGCGGAGAGAGAGAGATAGACAGCGGGAGAGAGAAAAAGTGACAGCGGAGAGAGAGAAAGCGACACGGAGAGACAGCAGAGAGAGAAAAAGAGACAGCGGACAGAGAGAGAAAGAGACAGCGGAGAGAGAAAGCGACAGGGAGAGAGAGAGAAAGCGACAGCGGAGAGAGAGAGAAAGCGACAGCGGAGAGAGAGAGAGAAAGCGACAGCGGAGAGAGAGAGAGAGAAAGCGACAGCGGAGAGAGAGAGAAAGCGACAGCGGAGAGAGAGAGAAAGCGACAGCGGAGAGAGAGAGAGACGCGGATAGAGACAGCTGAGAGAAAAAGTGACAGTTCTTTTATATACAGCGAGACATAGAGAGAAAAGAGATGTTTTAGACAGAGAGAGAGAAAGAGACAGCGGAGAGAGAGAAAGCGACAGCGGAGAGAGAGAGAGAAAGAGAAAGCGGGAGAGAGAGAGAAAGACAGCGCGGACAGAGAGAGAAAGAGACAGCGGAGAGAGAGAGAAAGAGACAGCGACAGCGGAGAGAGAGAGAAAGCGACAGCGGACAGAGAGAGAAAGAGACAGCGGAGAGAGAGAGAGAAAGAGACAGCGGAGAGAGAGAGAGAAAGAGACAGCGGAGAGAGATGAGAGAGAGAGAAAGACATGGAGAGAGAAAAGTGACAGCCGAGAGAGAGAAAGTTTTAGACACAGCGGAGAGACAGCATTATTAGAAAAAAGAGACAGTCGGACAGAGAGAGAAAGATTAGCGGAGAGATTAGAAAGCGACAGCAGAGAGAGAGAAAGATACAGCGGATTGAGAAGTTTATTATTAAGGTTACAGAGAGAGAGAGAAAGCTTATTACATATTAGAGAGAGAGAGAGAGATATACCAGAGTTTTATTGACACGGAGAGAGAGAGAAAGCGACAGCGTTCTTATTAGAGAGAGAAAGCGACAGCGGAGAGAGAGAGAAAGAGACAGCGGAGAGAGCAGCGGAGAGAGAAAAAAAGTGACAGCGGAGAGAGAGAGAAAGCGACAGCGGAGAGAGAGACAGCAGAGAGAGAAAAAGAGACAGCGGACAGAGAGAGAAAGAGACAGCGGAGAGAGAGAAAGCGACAGCGGAGAGAGAGAGAAAGCGACAGCGGAGAGAGAGAGAGAAAGCGACAGCGGAGAGAGAGAGAGAAAGCGACAGCGGAGAGAGAGAGAGAAAGCGACAGCGGAGAGAGAGAGAAAGCGACAGCGGAGAGAGAGAGAAAGCGACAGCGGACAGAGAGAGAAAGAGACAGCGGAGAGAGAGAGAGAAAGCGACAGCGGACATAGAGAGAAAGAGACAGCGGACATAGAGAGAAAGAGAAAGCGCGGATATAGAGAGAAAGCGACAGCGGATATAGAGAGAAAGCATACAGCGGAGAGAGAGAAAGAGATATAAGAGACATGGACAGAGAGAGAAAGAGACAGCGGAGAGAGAGAGAGAGAAAGAGACAGCGGAGGAGAGAGAGAAAGAGACAGCGGAGAGAGAGAGAAAGAGACAGCGGAGAGAGAGAGAGAAAGAGACAGCGGAGAGAGAAAAACAGCGGAGAGAGAGAGAGAAAGAGACAGCGGAGAGAGAGAGAAAGAGACAGCGGAGAGAGAGAAAGAGACAGCGGAGAGAGAAAGCAACAGCGGAGAGAGAGAGAGAAAGAGACATCGGACAGAGATAGATATACAGCGGAGAGAGAGAAAGAGACAGCGGAGAGAGAAAGCAACAGCGGAGAGAGAGAGAGAAAGAGACATCGGACAGAGAGAGAAAGAGACAGCGGAGAGAGAGAAAGAGACAGCGGAGAGAGAGAGAGAAAGAGACAGCTGAGAGAGAGAAAGAGCATGGATAGAGAGAGAAAGAAAGCGGATCAGAGAGAGAAAGAGACAGCGGACAGAGAGAGAGAAAGAGACAGCGGAGAGAGAGAAAGAACAGCGGAGAGAGAGAGAAAGAACAGCGGACAGAGAGAGAAAGAACAGCGGACAGAGAGAGAAAGAGACAGTTTTAGAGATAGAGAAAGAACAGCGGACAGAAGAGAAAGACAGCGGACAGAGAGAGAAAGAGACAGCGGAGAGAGAGAAAGAGACAGCGGACAGAGAGAGAAAGCGACAGCGGAGAGAGAGAGAGAAAGCGACAGCGGAGAAAGAGAGAGAGAAAGAACAGCGGAGAGAGAGAGAAAGAACAGCGGACAGAGAGAGAAAGAACAGCGGGAGAGAGAGAAAGAAAGACAGCGGACAGAGAGAGAAAGAGACAGCGGACAGAGAGAGTTACAGCGGAGAGAGATAGAAAGAACAGCGACAGAGAGAGAAAGAACATACAGAGAGAGAAAGAGACAGCGACAGAGAGAGAAAGAACAGCGGAGAGAGAGAGAAAGAACAGCGGACAGAGAGAGAAAGACAGCGGAGAGAGAGAGAAAGAGACAGCGGAGAGAGAGAGAAAGAGACAGCGGACAGAGAGAGAAAGAACAGCAGAGAGAGAAAGAGAAAGAGACAGCGGAGAGAGAGAGAAAGAACAGCGGACAGAGAGAGAAAGAGACAGCGGACAGAGGAGAAAGACAGCGGAGAGAGAGAGAAAGAGACAGCGGACAGAGAGAGAAAGAGACAGCGGAGAGAGAGAGAAAGAGACAGCGGACAGAGAGAGAAAACAGCGGAGAGAGAGAGAAAGAACAGTGGAGAGAGAGAGAAAGAACAGCGGAGAGAGAGAGAGAAAGAGACAGCGGAGAGAGAGAAAGAACAGCAGAGAGAGAGAGAGAGAAAGAGACAGCGGACAGAGAGAGAAAGAGACAGCGGAGAGAGAGAAAGAGACAGCGGACAGAGAGAGAAAGAGACAGCGGAGAGAGAAAGAGACAGCGGAGAGAGAGAGAAAGAGACAGCGGAGAGAGAGAGAGAAAGAGACAGCGGAGAGAGAGAGAAAGCGACAGCGGAGAGAGAGAAAGCGACAGCGGAGAGAGAGAGAAAGCGACAGCGGAAAGAGAGAGAAAGCGACAGCGGAAAGAGAGAGAGAAAGCGACAGCGGAGAGAGAGAGAAAGCGACAGCGGAGAGAGAGAGAAAGAGACAGCGGAGAGAGAGAGAAAGAGACAGCGGAGAGAGAGAGAAAGAGACAGCGGACAGAGAGAGAAAGAGACAGCGGAGAGAGAGAGAAAGAGACAGCGGAGAGAGAGAGAAAGAACAGCGGACAGAGAGAGAGAAAGAGACAGCGGACAGAGAGAGAAAGAACAGCGGAGAGAGAGAAAAGAACAGCGGAGAGAGAGAGAAAGAACAGCGGACAGAGAGAGAAAGAGACAGCGGACAGAGAGAGAAAGAACAGCGGACAGAGAGAGAAAGAGACAGCGGACAGAGAGAGAAAGAACAGCGGAGAGAGAGAGAAAGAACAGCGGACAGAGAGAGAAAGAACAGCGGACAGAGAGAGAAAGAGACAGCGGACAGAGAGAGAAAGAACAGCGGACAGAGAGAGAAAGAGACAGCGGAGAGAGAGAGAAGAGACAGCGGGAGAGAAAGACAGCGGAGAGAGAGAAAGAGACAGCGGAGAGAGAGAGAAAGAGACAGCGGACAGAGAGAGAAAGAGACAGCGGAGAGAGAGAGAAAGAGACAGCGGACAGAGAGAGAAAGAGACAGCGGAGAGACAGAGAGAGAAAGAGACAGCGGAGAGAGAGAGAGAAAGAGACAGCGGAGAGAGAGAAAGAGACAGCGGAGAGAGAGAAAGAGACAGCGGAGAGAGAGAGAAAGAGACAGCGGAGAGAGAGAGAAAGAGACAGCGGAGAGAGAGAAAGAGACAGCGGAGAGAGAGAGAAAGAGACAGCGAGAGAGAGAGAGAGAAAGAGACACAGAAAGGAGAGAGAGAGAAAGAGACAGCGGAGAGAGAGAAAGAGACAGCGGAGAGAGAGAGAAAGAGACAGCGGAGAGAGAGAGAAAGAGACAGCGGAGAGAGAGAGAAAGAGACAGCGGACAGAGAGAGAAAGAGACAGCGGAGAGAGAGAGAAAGAGACAGCGGAGAGAGAGAAAGAGACACGAGAGAGAGAGAGAAAGAACAGCGGACAGAGAGAGAAAGAGACAGCGGACAGAGAGAGAAAGAGACAGCGGAGAGAGAGAAAGAACAGCGGACAGAGAGAGAAAGAGACAGCGGACAGAGAGAGAAAGAACAGCGGACAGAGAGAGAAAGAGACAGCGGACAGAGAGAGAAAGAGACAGCGGACAGAGAGAGAAAGAGACAGCGGAGAGAGAGAGAAAGAGACAGCGGACAGAGAGAGAAAGAGACAGCGGACAGAGAGAGAAAGAGACAGCGGACAGAGAGAGAAAGAGACAGCGGAGAGAGAGAGAAAGAGACAGCGGAGAGAGAGAGAAAGAGACAGCGGACAGAGAGAGAAAGAGACAGCGGAGAGAGAGAGAAAGAGACAGCGGAGAGAGAGAGAAAGAGACAGCGGAGAGAGACAGAGAGAAGAGAAAGAGACAGCGGAGAGAGAGAGAAAGAGACAGCGGACAGAGAGAGAAAGAGACAGCGGACAGAGAGAGAAAGAGAATGGAGAGAGAGAAAGAGAGAGAGAGAAAGAGACATGAGAGAGAGAGAGAAAGAAAGAGACAGCGGAGAGAGAGAGAAAGCACAGCGGAGAGAGAGAAAGAGACAGCGGAGAGAGAGAAAGAGACAGCGGGAGAGATAAAGAGAAAGAGACAGCGGACAGAGAGAGAGAAAGAGACAGCGGAGAGAGAGAGAAAGAGACAGCGGAGAGAGAGAGAAAGAGACAGCGGAGAGAGGAGAAAGAGACAGCGGAGAGAGAGAGAAAGAGACAGCGGAGAGAGAGAAAGAGACAGCGGAGAGAGAGAGAAGAGAGAGAAAGACAGCGGAGAGAGAAAGAGACAGCGGAGAGAGAGAGAAAGAGACAGCGGAGAGAGACAAAGAGACAGCGGAGAGAGAGAAAGAGACAGCGGAGAGAGAGAGAAAGAGACAGCGGACAGAGAGAGAAAGAGACAGCGGAGAGAGAGAGAAAGAGACAGCGGGAGAGAGAGAAAGAGACAGCGGACAGAGAGAGAGAAAGAGACAGCGGAGAGAGAAAGAGACAGCGGAGAGAGAGAAAGAGACAGCGGAGAGAGAGAGAAAGAGACAGCGGAGAGAGAGAAAGAGACAGCGGATATAGAGAGAAAGACAGCGAGAGAGAGAGACAGCGGAGAGAGAGAGAAAGAGACAGCGGAGAGAGAGAGAAAGAAAGCGACAGCGGAGAGAGAGAGAAAGAGACAGCGGACAGAGAGAGAAAGAGACAGCGGAGAGAGAGAGAAAGAGACAGCGGAGAGAGAGAGAAAGAGACAGCGGAGAGAGAGAGAAAGAGACGAGAGAGAAAGACAGCGAGAGAGAGAGAGAAAGAGACAGCGGACAGAGAGAGAAAGAGACAGCGGAGAGAAAGAGAGAAAGAGACAGCGGACAGAGAGAGAAAGAGACAGCGGACAGAGAGAGAGAAAGAGACAGCGGAGAGAGAGAGAAAGAGACAGCGGAGAGAGAGAGAAAGAGACAGCGGAGAGAGAGAGAAAGCGACAGCGGAGAGAGAGAGAAAGCGACAGCGGAGAGAGAGAGAAAGCGACAGCGGACAGAGAGAGAAAGAGACAGCGGACAGAGAGAGAAAGAGACAGCGGAGAGAGAGAGAAAGCGACAGCGGAGAGAGAGAGAAAGCGACAGCGGAGAGAGAGAGAGAAAGAGACAGCGGACAGAGAGAGAAAGAGACAGCGGACAGAGAGAGAAAGAGACAGCGGAGAGAGAGAGAGAAAGAGACAGCGGACAGAGAGAGAGAAAGAGACAGCGGACAGAGAGAGAGAAAGACGACAGCGGAGAGAGAGAGAAAGAGACAGCGGACAGAGAGAGAAAGAGACAGCGGACAGAGAGAGAAAGAACAGCGGACAGAGAGAGAAAGAGACAGCGGGAGAGAGAGAGAAAGAGACAGCGGACAGAGAGAGAAAGAGACAGCGGAGAGAGAGAGAAAGAGACAGCGGACAGAGAGAGAAAGAGACAGCGGACAGAGAGAGAAAGAGACAGCGGACAGAGAGAGAAAGAGACAGCGGACAGAGAGAGAAAGAGACAGCGGAGAGAGAGAGAAAGAGACAGCGGACAGAGAGAGAAAGAGACAGCGGACAGAGAGAGAAAGGACAGATGGAGAGAGAGAGAAAGAGACAGCGGGAGAGAGAGAAAGAGACAGCGGACAGAGAGAGAAAGAACAGCGGACAGAGAGAGAAAGAACAGTGGACAGAGAGAGAAAGAGACAGCGGAGAGAGAGAGAAAGAACAGCGGACAGAGAGAGAAAGAACAGCGGACAGAGAGAGAAAGAACAGCGGACAGAGAGAGAAAGAGAACAGCGGACAGAGAGAGAGAGAAAGAGACAGCGGAGAAGAGAGAGAAAGAACAGCGGACAGAGAGAGAAAGAGACAGCGGACAGAGAGAGAAAGAGACAGAGAGAGAGAGAAAGAGACAGCGGACAGAGAGAGAAAGAGACAGCGGAGAGAGAGAGAAAGAGACAGCGGACAGAGAGAGAAAGAGACAGCGGAGAGAGAGAAAGAGACAGCGGAGAGAGAGAGAAAGAGACAGCGGAGAGAGAGAGAAAGAGACAGCGGAGAGAGAGAGAAAGAGACAGCGGAGAGAGAGAGAGAAAGAGACAGCGGAGAGAGAGAGAAAGAGACAGCGGAGAGAGAGAGAAAGAGACAGCGGAGAGAGAGAGAAAGAGACAGCGGAGAGAGAGAGAAAGAACAGCGGAGAGAGAGAGAGAAAGAGAGAGAGAGAAAGAGACAGCGGAGAGAGAGAGAAAGAACAGCGGACAGAGAGAGAAAGAGACAGCGGACAGAGAGAGAAAGAGACAGCGGACAGAGAGAGAAAGAACAGCGGACAGAGAGAGAAAGGACAGCGGACAGAGAGAGAAAGAACAGCGGACAGAGAGAGAAAGAACAGCGGACAGAGAGAGAAAAGAACAGCGGACAGAGAGAGAAAGAGACAGCGGAGAGAGAGAGAAAGAGACAGCGGAGAGAGAGAGAGAAAGAGACAGCGGACAGAGAGAGAAAGAGACAGCGGACAGAAAGAGAGCGGGGAGAGAGAGAGAAAGAACAGCGGACAGAGAGAAAGAACAGCGGACAGAGAGAGAAAGAGACAGCGGACAGAGAGAGAAAGAGACAGCGGAGAGAGAGAGAAAGAACAGCGGACAGAGAGAGAAAGAACAGCGGACAGAGAGAGAAAGACAAGACAGAGAGAGAAAGAACAGCGGACAGAGAGAGAAAGAACAGCGGACAGAGAGAGAAAGAACAGCGGACAGAGAGAGAAAGAACAGCGGACAGAGAGAGAAAGAGACAGCGGACAGAGAGAGAAAGAACAGCGGACAGAGAGAGAAAGAACAGCGGACAGAGAGAGAAAGAACAGCGGACAGAGAGAGAAAGAGACAGCGGAGAGAGAGAGAAAGAACAGCGGAGAGAGAGAGAAAGAAAGCGGACGAGACAGAGAGAGAGAAAAGAGACAGCGGACAGAGAGAGAAAGAGACAGCGGACAGAGAGAGAAAGAGACAGCGGACAGAGAGAGAAAGAACAGCGGACAGAGAGAGAAAGACACGGACAGAGAGAGAAGAGAGAGAGAGAAAGAGACAGCGGACAGAGAGAGAAAGAGACAGCGGAGAGAGAGAAAGAACAGCGGAGAGAGAGAGAAAGAACAGCGGACAGAGAGAGAAAGAACAGCGGACAGAGAGAGAAAGAACAGCGGGAGAGAGAGAAAGAGACAGCGGACAGAGAGAGAAAGAGACAGCGGAGAGAGAGAGAGAAAGAGACAGCGGACAGAGAGAGAGAAAGAGACAGCGGAGAGAGAGAAAGACAGCGGAGAGAGAGAGAAAGAGACAGCGGAGAGAGAGAGAAAGAGACAGCGGAGAGAGAGAGAGAAAGACAGAGAGAGAGAGAGAGAGACATCGGACAGAGAGAGAAAGAGACAGCGGGACAGAGAGAGAAAGAACAGCGGACAGAGAGAGAAAGAACAGCGGAGAGAGAGAGAAAGAGACAGCGGAGAGAGAGAGAAAGAGACAGCGGACAGAGAGAGAAAGAGACAGCAGCAGGAGAGAGAGAAAGAAAGAAAGAACAGGAGAGAGAGAGAAAGAGACAGCGGAGAGAGAGAGAAAGAGACAGCGGGAGAGAGAGAGAAAGAGACAGCGGACAGAGAGAGAAAGAGACAGCGGAGAGAGAGAGAAAGAGACAGCGGACAGAGAGAGAAAGAGACAGCGGAGAGAGAGAAAGATGGACAAGAGAAAGACAGCGGACGAGAGAGAGAGAAAGAACAGCGGAGAGAGAGAGAAAGAGACAGCGGACAGAGAGAGAAAGAGACAGCGGAGAGAGAGAAAGAACAGCGGAGAGAGAGAGAAAGCGACAGCGGAGAGAAGAGACAGCGGACAGAGAGAGAAAGAACAGCGGACAGAGAGAGAGAAAGAGACAGCGGAGAGAAGAGAAAGACAGCGGACAGAGAGAGAAAGAGACAGCGGAGAGAGAGAGAAAGAGACAGCGGAGAGAGAGAGAAAGAAAGAGAGAGAGAAAGACAGCGGAGAGAGAGAGAAAGAGACAGCGGACAGAGAGAGAGACAGCAGTGACAGAGAGAGAAAGAGACAGCGGACAGAGAGAGAAAGAGACACAGAGAGCGGAAAGAAGAGAGAGAGAGAAAGGACAGAGAGAGAAAGAGACAGCGGAGAGAGAGAGAAAGAGACAGCGGACAGAGAGAAAGAGACAGCGGAGACAGAGAGAGAAAGAGACAGCGGACAGAGAGAGAAAGAGACAGCGGAGAGAGAGAGAAAGACAGCGGAGAGAGAGAGAAAGCTACAGCGGAGAGAAAGAGACAGCGGAGAGAGAAGAAAGAGACAGCGGAGAGAGAGAGAAAGAGACAGCGGAGAGAGAGAAAGAGACAGCGGAGAGAGAGAGAAAGAGACAGCGGAGAGAGAGAGAAAGAGACAGCGGAGAGAGAGAGAAAGAGACAGCGGAGAGAGAGAGAAAGAGACAGGAGAGAGAGAGAAAGACAGCGGAGAGAGAGAAAGAGACAGCGGAGAGAGAGAGAAAGAGACAGCGGAGAGAGAAAGCTACAGCGGACAGAGAGACAGCGGAGAGAGAGAGAAAGAGACAGCGGAGAGAGAGAGAGAAAGAGAAGAGAGAGAGAGAAAGAGACAGCGGAGAGAGAGAGAAAGAGACAGCGGAGAGAGAGAGAGAAAGAGACAGCGGAGACAGCGGAGAGAGAGAGAAAGACAGCGGAGAGAGAGAGAAAGAGACAGCGGAGAGAGAGAGAAAGAGACAGCGGAGAGAGAGAGAAAGAGACAGCGGAGAGAGAGAGAAAGAGACAGCGGACAGAGAGAGAAAGCGGAGAGAGAGAGAAAGAGACAGCGGAGAGAGAGAGAGAAAGAGACAGCGGAGAGAGAGAGAGAGACAGCGGAGAGAGAGAGAAAGAGACAGCGGAGAGAGAGAGAAAGAGACAGCGGAGAGAGAGAAAGAGACAGCGGAGAGAGAGAGAAAGAGACAGCGGAGAGAGAGAGAAAGAGACAGCGGAGAGAGAGAGAAAGAGACAGCGGGAGAGAGAGAGAAAGAGACAGCGGAGAGAGAGAAAGAGACAGCGGAGAGAGAGAGAAAGAGACAGCGGACATTGAGAGAGAGAGAGAGAAAGAGACAGCGGAGAGAGAAAGAGAGAGAAAGAGACAGCGGAGAGAGAGAGAAAGACAGCGAGAGAGAGAGAAGCGGACAGCGGAGAGAGAAAGAGACAGCGGAGAGAGAGAAAGAGACAGCGGAGAGACAGAGAAAGAGACAGCGGAGAGAGAGAGAAAGAACAGCGACAGCGGACAGAGAGAGAGAAAGAGACAGCGGAGAGAGAGAGAAAGAGACAGCGGAGAGAGAGAAAGAGACAGCGGAAAGAGAGAGAAAGAGCGGACAGAGAGAGAAAGAGCGGACAGCGGAGAGAGAGAGAAAGAGACAGCGGAGAGAGAGAGAAAGACAGCGGAGAGAGAAGAAAGAGACAGCGGACAGAGAGAGAAAGAGACAGCGGAGAGAGAGAGAAAGAGACAGCGGAGAGAGAGAGAAAGAGACAGCGGAGAGAGAGAGAAAGAGACAGCGGAGAGAGAGAAAGAGACAGCGGACAGAGAGAGAGAAAGAGACAGCGGGAGAGAGAAAGAGACAGCGGACAGAGAGAGAAAGCGACAGCGGAGAGAGAGAGAAAGCGACAGCGGAGAGAGAGAGAAAGCGACAGCGGAGAGAGAGAGAAAGCGACAGCGGAGAGAGAGAGAAAGCGACAGCGGAAAGAGCGAGAGAGAAAGCGACAGCGGAGAGAGAGAGAAAGAGACAGCGGAGAGAGAGAGAGAAAGAGACAGCGGAGAGAGAGAGAAAGAGACAGCGGAGAGAGAGAGAAAGAGACAGCGGAGAGAGAGAAAGAAGAGACAGAGAGAGAAAGAGAGAGAGAGAGAAAGAGACAGCGGAGAGAGAGAGAAAGAGACAGCGGAGAGAGAGAGAGAAAGAGACAGAGAGAGGAGAGAGAGAGAGAAAGAGACAGAGAGAAGAGAAACACAGCGGAGAGAGAGAGAGAGAGAAAGAGACAGCGGAGAGAGAGAGAAAGAGACAGCGAGACAGAGAGAGAAAGAGACAGCGGAGAGAGAGAGAGAGAGAAAGAGACAGCGGAGGAGAGAGAGAGAAAGAGACAGCGGAGAGAGAGAGAGAAAGAGACAGCGGAGAGAGAGAGAGAAAGAGACAGCGGAGAGAGAGAGAAAGAGACAGCGGAGAGAGAGAGAAAGAACAGCGGACAGAGAGAGAAAGAGACAGCGGACAGAGAGAGAAAGAGACAGCGGACAGAGAGAGAAAGAGACAGCGGACAGAGAGAGAGAAAGAGACAGCGGACAGAGAGAGAAAGAGACAGCGGAGAGAGAGAGAAAGAGACAGCGGACAGAGAGAGAAAGAGACAGCGGACAGAGAGAGAAAGAGACAGCGGACAGAGAGAGAAAGAGACAGCGGAGCGGAGAGAGAGAAAGAGACAGCGGACAGAGAGAGAAAGAGACAGCGGGAGAGAGAGAGAGAGAAAGAGACAGCGGAGAGAGAGAGAAAGAGACAGCGGAGAGAGAGAGAAAGAGACAGCGGACAGAGAGAGAAAGAGACAGCGGAGAGAGAGAGAAAGAGACAGAAAGGAGAGAGAGAGAAAGAGACAGCGGAGAGAGAGAAAGAGCGACAGCGGAGAAAGAGACAGCGACAGAGAGAGAGAGAAAGACAGCGGACAGAGAGAGAAAGAGACAGCGGACAGAGAGAGAGAAAGAGACAGCGGGAGAGAGAGAAAGAGACAGCGGACAGAGGGAGAGAGAGAGAAAGAGACAGCGGGAGAGAGAGAAAGAGACAGCGGAGAGAGAGAGAAAGAGACAGCGGAGAGAGAGAGAGAAAGAGACAGCGGAGAGAGAGAGAAAGAGACAGCGGAGAGAGAGAGAAAGAGACAGCGGACAGAGAGAGAAAGAGACAGCGGAGAGAGAGAGAAAGAGACAGCGGAGAGAGAGAGAAAGAGACAGCGGAGAGAGAGAGAAAGAGACAGCGGAGAGAGAGAGAGAAAGAGACAGCGGAGAGAGAGAGAAAGAGACAGCGGAGAGAGAGAGAAAGAGACAGCGGAGGAGAGAGAGAGAAAGAGACAGCGGAGAGAGAGAGAAAGAGACAGCGGAGAGAGAGAGAAAGAGACAGCGGAGAGAGAGAGAGAGAGAGAGAAAGAGACAGCGGAGAGAGAGAGAAAGCGACAGCGGAGAGAGAGAGAAAGAGACAGCGGAGAGAGAGAGAAAGAGACAGCGGAGAGAGAGAGAAAGAGACAGCGGAGAGAGAGAGAAAGAGACAGCGGAGAGAGAGAGAAAGAGACAGCGGAGAGAGAGAGAAAGAGACAGCGGAGAGAGAGAGAAAGAGACAGCGGAGAGAGAGAGAAAGAGACAGCGGAGAGAGAGAGAAAGCGACAGCGGAGAGAGAAACAGCGGAGAGAGAGAGAAAGAGACAGCGGAGAGAGAGAGAAAGAGACAGCGGACAGAGATTTAGAGAAAGAGACAGCGGAGAGAGAGAGAAAGAGACATGGAGAGAGAGAAAGAGACAGCGGAGAGAGAGAGAAAGAGACAGAGAAAGAGAGAGAGAGAGAGAAAGAGACAGCGGGAGAGAGAGAGAAAGAGACAGCGGAGAGAGAGAGAAAGAGACAGCGGAGAGAGAGAGAAAGAGACAGCGGAGAGAGAGCGAAAGAGACAGCGGACAGAGAGAGAAAGAGACAGCGGACAGAGAGAGAAAGAGACAGCAGAGAGAGAAGGAGAGAATTCATTCATAGTATACCAGAGAAAATGTGGAGTTAAAAGTCAACAAGACAAACCATTGTTCAAATAGGTCCCTTCTGCAATCTGTCACCGTCTCTGCTATTAAATAGCCTTAATTGCAGTCAACAGAGAAAGTGTGTGTGACAGAATGCGCACAGGTGTGTGAGAAATGTCCTGTTGTGTGTGTGTGTGTGTGTGTGTGTGTGTGCACGACACTGTGTGAGAGTAGTGCAGTCTAAATATACTCCACACACACACTGATCGAGAGAGAGAAAAGGAGCTAGAGAGAGAGAGAGAAAAGGAGCTAGAGAGAGAGAGAGAAAAGGAGCTAGAGAGAGAGAGAGAAAAGGAGCTAGAGAGAGAGAGAGAAAAGGAGCTAGAGAGAGAGAGAGAAAAGGAGCTAGAGAGAGAGAGAGAAAAGGAGCTAGAGAGAGAGAGAAAAGGAGCTAGAGAGAGAGAGAAAAGGAGCTAGAGAGAGAGAGAGAAAAGGAGCTAGAGAGAGAGAGAGAAAAGGAGCTAGAGAGAGAAAAGGAGCTAGAGAGAGAGAGAGAGAGAGAGAGAGAAAAGGAGCTAGAGAGAGAGAGAGAGAGAGAGAGAAAAGGAGAGAGAGAGAAAAGGAGCTAGAGAGAGAGAAAAGGAGCTAAAGAGAGAAAAGGAGCTAAAGAGAGAAAAGGAGCTAAAGAGAGAAAAGGAGCTAAAGAGAGAAAAGGAGCTAAAGAGAGAAAAGGAGCTAAAGAGAGAGAGAAAAGGAGGGGTGGGGTGAGGGGTGGTGTGAGGATGAAGGAGAGGGGTGGGATGGGGTGAGGGGAAGGAGAGGGGTGGGGTGAGGGGAAGGGAAGGAGAGGGCCCGGGTGGGGTGAGGGGAAGGAGAGGGCCGGGGTGGGGTGAGGGGGAAGGAGAGGGCCAGGGTGGGGTTAAGGGAAGGAGGGGGCCAGGGTGGGGTGAGGGGGAAGGAGGGGGCCAGGGTGGGGTGAGGGGGAAGGAGAGAGCCTGGGTGAGGTGAGGGGGAAGGAGAGGGCCAGGGTGGGGTGAAGGGAAGGAGAGGGCCAGGATGAGGTGAGGGGGAAGGAGAGGGCCAGGGTGGGGTGAGGGGGAAGGAGAGGGCCAGGGTGGGGTGAGGGGGAAGGAGAGAGCCTGGGTGAGGTGAGGGGGAAGGAGAGGGCCAGGGTGGGGTGAAGGGAAGGAGAGGGCCAGGGTGGGGTGAGGGGGAAGGAGAGGGCCAGGGTGGGGTGAGGGGGAAGGAGAGAGCCTGGGTGAGGTGAGGGGGAAGGAGAGGGCCAGGGTGGGGTGAAGGGAAGGAGAGGGCCAGGGTGAGGTGAGGGGGAAGGAGAGGGCCAGGGTGGGGTGAGGGGGAAGGAGAGGGCCAGGGTGGGGTGAGGGGGAAGGAGAGGGCCAGGGTGGGGTGAGGGGGAAGGAGAGGGCCAGGGTGGGGTTAAGGGAAGGAGAGGGCCAGGGTGGGGTTAAGGGAAGGAGAGGGCCCGGGGGAAAGGAAGGAGAGATCCAGGCCATCTTGTTGGAATGGGATCAGTTCTATCTAATTAACTGCTACAGAAATATTTATCCAGGCTGCAGCTTGTCCAGCTATCATGATGTGTTTATGTGCTGGCTGTGTGTACGGTCGCCAGGGAACGGGGGGTTGGGACGGGCAGAGGTGGGGGGTACAGGGGGTCTAGTTTCAGGGTGTTATTTGTGAGGAGCACAGGATTGGGGCTCCTCACCTATCCCCAGCCCCCAGTAGCGCCAGGATAAAGTTCAGATGGATACCCCCCCCACTCCCCTCCAGTGGTGGAAAAAGTACCCAATTGTCATACTTGAGTTTAAGTAATGATACCTTAATAGAAAATGACTCAAGAAAAAGTGAAAGTCACCCAATACAATACTAATTAAGTAAAAGTAAGGTTTTAAATATACTTAAGTATCAAAAATAAAATTACAAGTATACATCATTTCAAACTCCTTATATTAAGCAAACCAGACGACACCATTTACTTTCTTCCCATCTACAGATAGCCAGGGGAACACTCCAACACTCAGACATCATTTACAAACAAAGCCATTGTGTTTCGTGAGTCTGCCAGATCAGAGGCAGTAGGGTTGATCAGTGATGATCAAAATGCACTTTTGGGTGTCTGGGAAAATGTATGGAGTAAAAAGTACATAATTTTCTTTAGGAATGTAGCGAAGTAAAAGTTGTCAAAAATATAAATAGTAAAGTACAGATGCCCCCAAAAAAACTTTACACCACTGCTCCCCTCTATCCCGAACCTCGTCCGCTTCACCCTCTCTACTTACCCCCTCACCCTCTCTACCCCCCTACCCCCACTCCTCTCTACTCGCCCCTACCCCTACCCCCACCTCTCTACTCGCCCCTACCCCCACCTCTCTACTCGCCCCTACCCCCACCTCTCTACTCGCCCCTACCCCCACCTCTCTACTCGCCCCTACCCCCACCTCTCTACTCGCCCCTACCCCCACCTCTCTACTCGCCCCTACCCCCACCTCTCTCTACTCGCCCCTACCCCCACCTCTCTACTCGCCCCTACCCCCCACCTCTCTACTCGCCCCTACCCCCACCTCTCTACTCGCCCCTACCCCCACCTCTCTACTCACCCCTACCCCCCACCTCCCTACTCGCCCCTACCCCCACCTCTCTACTCGCCCCTACCCCCACCTCTCTACTCGCCCCTACCCCCACCTCTCTACTCGCCCCTACCCCCACCTCTCTACTCGCCCCTACCCCCACCTCTCTACTCACCCCTACCCCATCTCTACTCACCCCTACCCCCACCTCTCTACTCACCCCTACCCCCACCTCTCTACTCACCCCTACCCTCTACTCACCCCTACCCCCACCTCTCTACTCACCCCTACCTCTCTACTCACCCCTACCCCCACCTCTCTACTCACCCCTACCTCTCTACTCACCCCTACCCCCACCTCTCTACTCACCCCTACCCCCACCTCTCTACTCACCCCTACCCCCACCTCTCTACTCACCCCTACCCCCACCTCTCTACTCACCCCTACCCCCCCATCTCTACTCACCCCTACCCCCATCTCTCTACTCACCCCTACCCCATCTCTCTACTCACCCCTACCCCCACCTCTCTACTCATCCCTACCCCCACCTCTCTACTCCCACCCATCTCTCTACTCCCCCCACCCCCACCTCTCTACTCACCCCTACCCCCACACCTCTCTAGTCCCCCCCCACTCCCCCTTAATTTCTCTGCCCCTGTAAGATAAATGGACAGCTGGCCTCTAGGCACTCTGGGACCACAGCATGACAGCCGACACAGGTGCACAGAATTGAGTGTGTGTGTGTCTCAGTGTGTGGGTGGGTGTGGGTGTGTATGTGACTGTGCGTGTGTGTCTCGGTCTGTGTGATTGACTGTGTGTATGTGTGTGAGTGTGCGTGCGTGCGTGCATGCATGTCTTGGTCTTTTTGTGTGTGTGTGTTGGATGGCGAGCCTGGACTGGACACCTGTCTGTGGGTTGTTTTTCTAGTGGAAAACATCTTTCCCTATTTAGTGTCACCACTTTCCTTTCCCCTGAACCAGGATTCCCCAACTGGCGCCCGTGGTTGATTTTATTTGGCTCCCCAAGTTTTCAGAGCAAAAATAAATACATGAAAAAAAAGCTGTAAATTGTATTTTATTTTCATTGCTGTACATAAAAGATTGTAAACATAACAGGAAATCTATTCCCCTGTAATCTCACACATAATAGAGAGACATGTCAATAAATGTAAGCAAGGTTTGAAATTATTATGTTTTAGTAAAACATATCTGTTTGGGCTTCTGATGGACAATTTGCAGTCTAGAAATTATTTGTAATTATGCCCCCCCACCTTTCCACTCAAGAGAAAAAAAATTGGCCCGCACCTGAATCTAGTTGATGATCCCTGCCCTATACGGACTGGCCTAGTTATACTCTGATAAAAAAACAACTACATTACTTAATTCTGCGCTGTGGGCCATACACAACCGAATATCCAAGATGGCGTAGCAGTCAGATGTCTTTGTCTTATGTATATTCTTTTATATATTTTTCTTCTGATTCTTTTTAATATTTTTCCTAAACCGCAACTTCAAAATACTCTCCGGCAACCCGCCCCACCCAATGTGGTGTGGATCTCTTTTTTTCTAAAGTATTTCTACTTAATTGGAGCTGGAATCCCTCAACTGAAGCTAGCTAGCTAACTAGCTACCAGCTATCAGTCAGCTACCCACTGCTAGCGGTCATCAGCTAACCTTTAGCTCGGAAAGCTCTCGCCAGTTCGCACAACGCGTTTCAAACCAGAGCACACCGGACCTGTTTTTCTCTCCATATCCCCGGATTCCTATCGCAGCTAGCTAACCGCAACTCGGGTTGACTACTCCTGGCTAACGTTTCCGTCCCGGAGCAAGCACCAATTAGCCTGGAGTTAGCCCATGCTAGGCCAAGCTCCAAGCGAGGGCTCTTCGGCTTTCCAGGTGGAAAGCATGGCCAGCCGTAGAAAAATGCTTGTTGAAACTCTCAATTATAGTGGATTTATCGGTGGTGACAGAGTTTCCTATCCTCAATGCAGTGGGCAGCTGGGAGGAGGTGTACTTATTCTCCATGGACTTTACAGTGTCCCAGAACTTTTTTGAGTTTGTGTTGCAGGAAGCAAATTTCTGCTTGAAAAAGCTAGCCTTGGCTTTTCTAACTGCCTGTGTATATTGGTTTCTAGCTTCCCTGAAAAGTTTCATATCACGGGGGCTGTTCGATGCTAATGCAGAACGCCATAGGATGTTTTTGTGTTGGTTAAAGGCAGTCAGGTCTGGAGTGAACCAAGGGCTATATCTGTTCCTGGTTCTAAATTTCTTGAATGGAGCATGCTTATTTAAGATGGTGAGGAAGGCATTTAAAAAAAATAACCAGGCATCCTCTACTGACGGGATGAGGTCAATATCTTTCCAGGATACCCGGGCCAGGTCGATTAGAAAGGCCTGCTCGCTGAAGTGTTTCAGGGAGCGTTTGATAGTGATGAGTGGAGGTCGTTTGACCGCTGACCCATTACGGATGCAGGCAATGAGGAAGTGATCGCTGAGATCTTGGTTGAGAACAGCAGAGGTGTATTTAGAGGGCAAGTTGGTTAGGATGATATCTATGAGGGTGCCCGGGTTTACGGCTTTGGGGTGGTACCTGGTAGGTTCATTGATAATTTGTGTGAGATTGAGGGCATCAAGCTTAGACTGTAGGATGGCTGGGGATAGATGGGGGGCAATCAGTTCACATATGGTGTCCAGAGCACAGCTGGGGGCAGAGGGTGGTCTGTAGCTTGACTTGTTTTTAGAGAGGTGGATTTTTAAAAGTAGAATTTAAAATTGTTTAGGTACAGGCCTGGCAAGTAGGACAGAACTTTGCCGGCTATCTCTGCAATAGATTGCAACACCGCCCCCTTTGGCCATTCTATCTTGTCTGAAAATGGTGTAGTTAGGGATGAAGATTTCAGAATTTTTGGTGGTCTTCCTAAGCCAGGATTCAGACACGGCTAGAACATTAGGAACCAAATCAAACTGTTTTGAAACGAGCAGGTGTGCTACATTTAACTGCTGACCTATTTGAGATGGATCCAGTTCAGGTGTGTTTGTCTCAGGCCTTTCACAAGAGTAATGGGTGTGTGTGACTGACTGTGAACATATGGGCATGTGTAACCGTCTGTGTGCACGTGTGTGTGTGTGTGTGTGTGTGTGTGGTCTAGTTAGTTAGGGGGTTGTGTACCCTTGCCTTTTAAGGTGTTACATGCTAAGGTGTGAACCATATTGGGACATCTGAAACCCTGGACAGGGATCACCATTTTGGTCAAGATAGCGCCATCGCCCAGTACCCCTTCTCAACACGTAACCCTTACCCCAGAATCAGGTCACGTGTCTGAGTGGCTCTCGGTGTGTATACTGCCAGTGTGTATATTTGTATCTCAATACTGCCAGTGGGAGCACAGAGACAGGAGCTGTGCCAATAGTGTGAACATGACTCTAAGCTGTATCTCTATAAAGCAGCTCTTCTACCAGCCATAACTCTATACAGCCCCTCTTCTACCAGCCATAACTCTATACAGCCCCTCTTCTACCAGCCATAACTCTATACAGCTCTTCTTCTACCAGCCATAACTCTATACAGCCCCTCTTCTACCAGCCATAACTCTATACAGCTCCTCTTCTACCAGCCATAACTCTATACAGCTCCTCTTCTACCAGCCATAACTCTATACAGCCCCTCTTCTACCAGCCATAACTCTATACAGCTCTATACAGCCCTCTTCTACCAGCCATAACTCTATACATCCCCTCTTCTACCAGCCATAACTCTATACAGCCCCTCTTCTACCAGCCATAACTCTATACATCCCCTCTTCTACCAGCCATAACTCTATACAGTACCTCTTCTACCAGCCATATCTCTATACAGCTCTTCTACCAGCCATAACTCTATACAGCCCTCTTCTACCAGCCATAACTCTATACAGCCCCTCTTCTACCAGCCATAACTCTACACAGCTCTTCTTCTACCAGCCATAACTCTATACAGCTCTTCTTCTACCAGCCATAACTCTATACAGCTCTTCTTCTACAAGCCATAACTCTATACAGCTCTTCTTCTACCAGCCATAACTCTATACAGCTCTTCTTCTACCAGCCATAACTCTGTACAGCTCCTCTTCTTCCAGCAATAACTCTATACATCCCCTCTTCTACCAGCCATAACTCTATACATCCCTCTTCTATCAGCCATAACTCTATCCAGCACCTCTTCTACCAGCAATAACTTTATACAGCTCTATACAGCCCCTCTTCTACCAGCCATAACTCTATACATCCCTCTTCTACCAGCCATAACTCTATACAGCCCCTCTTCTACCAGCCATAACTCTATACAGCCCCTCTTCTACCAGCCATAACTCTATACATCCCCTCTTCCACCAGCCATAACTCTATACAGCCCCTCTTCCACCAGCCATAACTCTACTCTATACAGCTCTTCTTCTACCAGCCATAACCCTATACATCCCCTCTTCCACCAGCCATAACTCTATACAGCACCTCTTCTACCAGCCATAACTCTATACAGCCCCTCTTCCACCAGCCATAACTCTACTCTATACAGCTCTTCTTCTACCAGCCATAACTCTATACATCCCTCTTCTACCAGCCATAACTCTATACAGCACCTCTTCTACCAGCCATAACTCTATACATCCCCTCTTCTATCAGCCATAACTCTATACATCCCTCTTCTATCAGCCATAACTCTATACAGCTCTTCTTCTACCAGCCATAACCCTATACATCCCCTCTTCTAACAGCCATAACTCTATACATCCCCTCTTCTATCAGCCATAACTCTATACATCCCCTCTTCTATCAGCCATAACTCTATACAGCTCTTCTTCTACCAGCCATAACCCTATACATCCCCTCTTCTAACAGCCATAACTCTATACATCCCTCTTCTATCAGCCATAACTCTATACATCCCTCTTCTATCAGCCATAACTCTATACAGCTCTTCTTCTACCAGCCATAACCCTATACATCCCCTCTTCTAACAGCCATAACTCTATACATCCCCTCTTCTATCAGCCATAACTCTATACAGCCCTCTTCTACCAGCCATAACTCTATACAGCACCTCTTCTATCAGCCATAACTCTATACATCCCCTCTTCTACCAGCAATAACTCTATACAGCACCTCTTCTACCAGCAATAACTTTATACAGCTCTATACAGCCCTCTTCTACCAGCCATAACTCTATACATCACCTCTTCTACCAGCCATAACTCTATACATCTCCTCTTCTACCAGCCATAACTCTATACAGCCCCTCTTCTACCAGCCATAACTCTATGCAGCTCTTCTTCTACCAGCCATATCTCTATACAGCTCTTCTTCTACAAGCCATAACTCTATACATCCCTCTTCCACCAGCCATAACTCTATACAGCTCTTCTTCTACCAGCCATAACTCTATACAGCATCTCTTCTACCAGCCATAACTCTATACAGCACCTCTTCTACCAGCCATAACTCTATACAGCCCCTCTTCTACCAGCCATAACTCTATACAGCACCTCTTCTACCAGCCATAACTCTATACAGCCCTCTTCTATCAGCCATAACTCTATACATCCCCTCTTCTATCAGCCATAACTCTATACATCCCTCTTCTACCAGCCATAACTCTATACATTCCCTCTTCTACCAGCCATAACTCTATACATCCCCTCTTCTACCAGCCATAACTCTATACAGCCCCTCGTCTACCAGCAATAACTTTATACAGCTCTATACAGCCCCTCTTCTACCAGCCATAACTCTATACAGCACCTCTTCTACCAGCCATAACTCTATACAGCCCCTCTTCTACCAGCCATAACTCTATACATCCCCTCTTCTACCAGCCATAACTCTATACAGCCCCTCTTCTACCAGCCATAACTCTATACAGCCCTCTTCTACCAGCCATAACTCTATACAGCTCTTCTTCTACCAGCCATAACTCTATACAGCTCTTCTTCTACCAGCCATAACTCTATACAGCTCTTCTTCTACCAGCCATAACTCTATACAGCTCCTCTTCTTCCAGCAATAACTCTATACATCCCCTCTTCTACCAGCCATAACTCTATACATCCCCTCTTCTTTCAGCCATAACTCTATCCAGCACCTCTTCTACCAGCAATAACTTTATACAGCTCTATACAGCACCTCTTCTACCAGCCATAACTCTATACAGCACCTCTTCTACCAGCCATAACTCTATACAGCCCCTCTTCTACCAGCCATAACTCTATACAGCCCCTCTTCTACCAGCCATAACTCTATACATCCCCTCTTCCACCAGCCATAACTCTATACAGCCCCTCTTCCACCAGCCATAACTCTACTCTATACAGCTCTTCTTCTACCAGCCATATCTCTATACAGCTCCTCTTCTAACAGCAATAACTCTATACATCCCCTCTTCCACCAGCCATAACTCTATACAGCCCCTCTTCCACCAGCCATAACTCTATACAGCTCTTCTTCTACCAGCCATAACTCTATACATCCCCTCTTCTACCAGCCATAACTCTATACAGCACCTCTTCTACCAGCAATAACTTTATACAGCTCTATACAGCCCTCTTCTACCAGCCATAACTCTATACATCACCTCTTCTACCAGCCATAACTCTATACATCTCCTCTTCTACCAGCCATAACTCTATACAGCCCCTCTTCTACCAGCCATAACTCTATACATCCCCTCTTCCACCAGCCATAACTCTATACAGCTCTTCTTCTACCAGCCATAACTCTATACAGCCCCTCTTCTACCAGCCATAACTCTATACAGCACCTCTTCTACCAGCCATAACTCTATACAGCCCTCTTCTACCAGCCATAACTCTATACAGCCCCTCTTCTACCAGCCATAACTCTATACAGCCCCTCTTCTACCAGCCATAACTCTATACAGCCCCTCTTCTACCAGCCATAACTCTATACAGCCCCTCTTCTATCAGCCATAACTCTATACATCCCTCTTCTACCAGCCATAACTCTATACATCCCCTCTTCTATCAGCCATAACTCTATACATCCCCTCTTCTACCAGCCATAACTCTATACAGCCCTCTTCTACCAGCCATAACTCTATACAGCTCTTCTTCTACCAGCCATATCTCTATACAGCTCTTCTTCTACAAGCCATAACTCTATACATCCCCTCTTCCACCAGCCATAACTCTATACAGCTCTTCTTCTACCAGCCATAACTCTATACAGCACCCCTTCTACCAGCCATAACTCTATACAGCCCCTCTTCTACCAGCCATAACTCTACACAGCTCTTCTTCTACCAGCCATATCTCTATACAGCTCCTCTTCTACCAGCCATAACTCTATACATCCCCTCTTCCACCAGCCATAACTCTATACAGCTCTTCTTCTACCAGCCATATCTCTATACAGCTCTTCTTCTACAAGCCATAACTCTATACAGCTCTTCTTCTACCAGCCATAACTCTATACAGCATCTCTTCTACCAGCCATAACTCTATACAGCCCCTCTTCTACCAGCCATAACTCTATACAGCTCTTCTTCTACCAGCCATAACTCTATACAGCTCTTCTTCTACCAGCCATAACTCTATACATCCCCTCTTCTACCAGCCATAACTCTATACAGCTCCTCTTCTACCAGCCATATCTCTATACAGCTCTTCTTCTACCAGCCATAACTCTATATAGCCCATCTTCTACCAGCCAAAGCTCTATACAGCTCTTCTTCTACCAGCCATAACTCTATACAGCACCCCTTCTACCAGCCATAACTCTATACAGCCCCTCTTCTACCAGCCATAACTCTATACAGCTCTTCTTCTACCAGCCATATCTCTATACAGCTCCTCTTCTACCAGCCATAACTCTATACAGCTCCTCTTCTACCAGCCATAACTCTATACAGCTCCTCTTCTACCAGCCATAACTCTATACAGCTCTTCTTCTACCAGCCATAACTCCATACAGCTCTTCTTCTTCCAGCAATAACTCTATACAGCTCTATACATCCCCTCTTCTACCAGCAATAACTCTATACAGCTCCTCTTCTACCAGCCATAACTCTATACAGCTCCTCTTCTACCAGCCATAACTCCATACAGACTCTCTTCGACCAGCCATATCTCTATACAGCTCTTCTTCTACCAGCCATAACTCTATACATCACCTCTTCTACCAGCCATAACTCTATACACCCCCTTCTACCAGCCATAACTCTATACATCACCTCTTCTACCAGCCATAACTCTATACATCCCTCTTCTACCAGCCATAACTCTATACATCCCCTCTTCTACCAGCCATAACTCTATACAGCACCTCTTCTTCCAGCAATAACTCTATACAGCTCTATACAGCCCCTCTTCTACCAGCCATAACTCTATACATCCCCTCTTCTACCAGCCATAACTCTATACAGCTCCTCTTCTACCAGCCATAACTCTATACAGCTCCTCTTCTACCAGCCATAACTCTATACAGCTCCTCTTCTACCAGCCATAACTCTATACAGCCCCTCTTCTACCAGCCATAACTCTATACAGCCCCTCTTCTACCAGCCATAACTCTATACATCCCCTCTTCTACCAGCCATAACTCTATACAGCCCCTCGTCTACCAGCAATAACTTTATACAGCTCTATACAGCCCCTCTTCTACCAGCCATAACTCTATACAGCCCCTCTTCTACCAGCCATAACTCTATACAGCTCCTCTTCTACCAGCCATAACTCTATACAGCCCCTCTTCTACCAGCAATAACTCTATACAGCCCCTCTTCTACCAGCCATAACTCTATACAGCCCCTCTTCTACCAGCCATAGCTCTATACAGCTCTTCTACCAGCCATAACTCTATACAGCCCTCTTCTACCAGCCATAACTCTATACAGCCCCTCTTCTACCAGCCATAACTCTACACAGCTCTTCTTCTACCAGCCATAACTCTATACAGCTCTTCTTCTACCAGCCATAACTCTATACAGCTCTTCTTCTACCAGCCATAACTCTATACAGCTCTTCTTCTACCAGCCATAACTCTGTACAGCTCCTCTTCTTCCAGCAATAACTCTGTACAGCCCCTCTTCTAACAGCCATAACTCTATACATCCCCTCTTCTACCAGCCATAACTCTATACATCCCCTCTTCTACCAGCCATAACTCTATACAGCACCTCTTCTACCAGCCATAACTCTATACATCCCCTCTTCTATCAGCCATAACTCTATCCAGCACCTCTTCTACCAGCAATAACTTTATACAGCTCTATACAGCCCCTCTTCTACCAGCCATAACTCTATACATCCCTCTTCTACCAGCCATAACTCTATACAGCCCCTCTTCTACCAGCCATAACTCTATACAGCCCCTCTTCTACCAGCCATAACTCTATACAGCCCCTCTTCCACCAACCATGACTCTATACAGCCCCTCTTCCACCAGCCATAACTCTACTCTATACAGCTCTTCTTCTACCAGCCATAACCCTATACATCCCCTCTTCCACCAGCCATAACTCTATACAGCACCTCTTCTACCAGCCATAACTCTATACAGCCCCTCTTCCACCAGCCATAACTCTACTCTATACAGCTTTCTTCTACCAGCGATAACTCTATACATCCCTCTTCTACCAGCCATAACTCTATACAGCTCCTCTTCTACCAGCCATAACTCTACATCCCCTCTTCTACCAGCCATAACTCAATACAGCCCCTCGTCTACCAGCAATAACTTTATACAGCTCTATACAGCCCCTCTTCTACCAGCAATAACTTTATACAGCTCTATACATCCCTTCTTCCACCAGCCATAACTCTATACAGCCCCTTTTCTACCAGCCATATCTCTATACATCCCCTCTTCCACCAGCCAAAACTCAATACAGCCCCTCGTCTACCAGCAATAACTTTATACAGCTCTATACAGCCCTCTTCTACCAGCCATAACTCTATACAGCTCCTCTTCTACCAGCCATAACTCTATACAGCTCCTCTTCTACCAGCCATAACTCTATACAGCCCCTCTTCCACCAGCCATAACTCTACTCTATACAGCTCTTCTTCTACCAGCCATAACCCTATACATCCCCTCTTCCACCAGCCATAACTCTAGACGACAGCACCTCTTCTACCAGCCATAACTCTATACAGCCCTCTTCCACCAGCCATAACTCTACTCTATACAGCTCTTCTTCTACCAGCGATAACTCTATACATCCCTCTTCTACCAGCCATAACTCTATACAGCACCTCTTCTAACAGCAATAACTCTATACATCCCTTCTTCCACCAGCCATAACTCTATACAGCACCTCTTCTACCAGCCATAACTCTATACAGCACCTCTTCTACCAGCCATAACTCTATACATCCGCTCTTCTACCAGCCATAACTCTATACAGCCCCTCTTCTACCAGCCATAACTCTATACAGCCCCTCTTCTACCAGCAATAACTTTATACAGCTCTATACAGCACCTCTTCTACCAGCCATAACTCTATACAGCACCTCTTCTACCAGCCATAACTCTATACATCCCTCTTCTACCAGCCATAACTCTATACAGCCCTCTTCTACCAGCCATAACTCTATACAGCTCTTCTTCTACCAGCCATATCTCTATACAGCTCTTCTTCTACAAGCCATAACTCTATACAGCTCTTCTTCTACCAGCCATAACTCTATACAGCTCTTCTTCTACCAGCCATAACTCTATACATCCCCTCTTCTACCAGCCATAACTCTATACAGCACCTCTTCTACCAGCCATAACTCTATACAGCACCTCTTCTACCAGCCATAACTCTATACATCCCCTCTTCTATCAGCCATAACTCTATCCAGCACCTCTTCTACCAGCAATAACTTTATACAGCTCTATACAGCCCCTCTTCTACCAGCCATAACTCTATACATCCCCTCTTCTACCAGCCATAACTCTATACAGCCCCTCTTCTACCAGCCATAACTCTATACAGCTCCTCTTCTACCAGCCATAACTCTATACATCCCCTCTTCCACCAGCCATAACTCTATACAGCCCCTCTTCCACCAGCCATAACTCTACTCTATACAGCTCTTCTTCTACCAGCCATAACCCTATACATCCCCTCTTCCACCAGCCATAACTCTATACAGCACCTCTTCCACCAGCCATAACTCTACTCTATACAGCTCCTCTTCTAACAGCAATAACTCTATACATCCCTTCTTCCACCAGCCATAACTCTATACAGCACCTCTTCTACCAGCCATAACTCTATACATCCCCGCTTCTACCAGCCATAACTCTATACAGCACCTCTTCTACCAGCCATAACTCTATACATCCCTCTTCTACCAGCCATAACTCTATACATCCCTCTTCTACCAGCAATAACTCTATACAGCACCTCTTCTACCAGCAATAACTTTATACAGCTCTATACAGCCCTCTTCTACCAGCCATAACTCTATACATCACCTCTTCTACCAGCCATAACTCTATACATCCCCTCTTCTACCAGCCATAACTCTATACAGCCCCTCTTCTACCAGCCATAACTCTATACAGCTCTTCTTCTACCAGCCATATCTCTATACAGCTCTTCTTCTACAAGCCATAACTCTATACATCCCCTCTTCCACCAGCCATAACTCTATACAGCTCTTCTTCTACCAGCCATAACTCTATACAGCATCTCTTCTACCAGCCATAACTCTATACAGCACCTCTTCTACCAGCCATAACTCTATACAGCCCCTCTTCTACCAGCCATAACTCTATACAGCACCTCTTCTACCAGCCATAACTCTATACAGCCCCTCTTCTATCAGCCATAACTCTATACATCCCTCTTCTATCAGCCATAACTCTATACATCCCCTCTTCCACCAGCCATAACTCTATACAGCTCTTCTTCTACCAGCCATAACTCTATACAGCATCTCTTCTACCAGCCATAACTCTATACAGCACCTCTTCTACCAGCCATAACTCTATACAGCCCCTCTTCTACCAGCCATAACTCTATACAGCACCTCTTCTACCAGCCATAACTCTATACAGCCCCTCTTCTATCAGCCATAACTCTATACATCCCTCTTCTATCAGCCATAACTCTATACATCCCCTCTTCTATCAGCAATAACTCTATACAGCACCTCTTCTACCAGCAATAACTTTATACAGCCCTCTTCTACCAGCCATAACTCTATACATCACCTCTTCTACCAGCCATAACTCTATACATCCCCTCTTCTACCAGCCATAACTCTATACAGCCCCTCTTCTACCAGCCATAACTCTATACAGCTCTTCTTCAACCAGCCATATCTCTATACAGCTCTTCTTCTACAAGCCATAACTCTATACATCCCCTCTTCCACCAGCCATAACTCTATACAGCTCTTCTTCTACCAGCCATAACTCTATACAGCATCTCTTCTACCAGCCATAACTCTATACAGCACCTCTTCTACCAGCCATAACTCTATAAAGCCCTCTTCTACCAGCCATAACTCTATACATCCCCTCTTCCACCAGCCATAACTCTATAAAGCCCCTCTTCTACCAGCCATAACTCTATACAGCACCTCTTCTACCAGCCATAACTCTATACAGCTCTTCTTCTACCAGCCATATCTCTATACAGCTCTTCTTCTACAAGCCATAACTCTATACAGCTCTTCTTCTACCAGCCATATCTCTATACAGCTCTTCTTCTACAAGCCATAACTCTATACAGCTCTTCTTCTACCAGCCATAACTCTATACAGCTCTTCTTCTACCAGCCATAACTCTATACAGCTCTTCTTCTACCAGCCATAACTCTATACATCCCCTCTTCTACCAGCCATAACTCTATACAGCACCTCTTCTACCAGCCATAACTCTATACAGCACCTCTTCTACCAGCCATAACTCTATACATCCCTCTTCTATCAGCCATAACTCTATCCAGCACCTCTTCTACCAGCAATAACTTTATACAGCTCTATACAGCCCCTCTTCTACCAGCCATAACTCTATACAGCCCCTCTTCTACCAGCCATAACTCTATACAGCCCCTCTTCTACCAGCCATAACTCTATACAGCCCCTCTTCTACCAGCCATAACTCTATACATCCCCTCTTCCACCAGCCATAACTCTATACAGCCCCTCTTCCACCAGCCATAACTCTACTCTATACAGCTCTTCTTCTACCAGCCATAACCCTATACATCCCCTCTTCTACCAGCCATAACTCTATACAGCACCTCTTCTACCAGCCATAACTCTATACAGCACCTCTTCTACCAGCCATAACTCTATACATCCCCTCTTCTACCAGCCATAACTCTATACAGCACCTCTTCTACCAGCCATAACTCTATACATCCCCGCTTCTACCAGCCATAACTCTATACAGCACCTCTTCTACCAGCCATAACTCTATACATCCCTCTTCTACCAGCCATAACTCTATACATCCCCTCTTCTACCAGCAATAACTCTATACAGCACCTCTTCTACCAGCAATAACTTTATACAGCTCTATACAGCCCTCTTCTACCAGCCATAACTCTATACATCACCTCTTCTACCAGCCATAACTCTATACATCCCCTCTTCTACCAGCCATAACTCTATACAGCCCCTCTTCTACCAGCCATAACTCTATACAGCTCTTCTTCTACCAGCCATATCTCTATACAGCTCTTCTTCTACAAGCCATAACTCTATACATCCCCTCTTCCACCAGCCATAACTCTATACAGCTCTTCTTCTACCAGCCATAACTCTATACAGCATCTCTTCTACCAGCCATAACTCTATACAGCACCTCTTCTACCAGCCATAACTCTATACAGCCCCTCTTCTACCAGCCATAACTCTATACAGCACCTCTTCTACCAGCCATAACTCTATACAGCCCCTCTTCTATCAGCCATAACTCTATACATCCCCTCTTCTATCAGCCATAACTCTATACATCCCCTCTTCCACCAGCCATAACTCTATACAGCTCTTCTTCTACCAGCCATAACTCTATACAGCATCTCTTCTACCAGCCATAACTCTATACAGCACCTCTTCTACCAGCCATAACTCTATACAGCCCCTCTTCTACCAGCCATAACTCTATACAGCACCTCTTCTACCAGCCATAACTCTATACAGCCCCTCTTCTATCAGCCATAACTCTATACATCCCTCTTCTATCAGCCATAACTCTATACATCCCTCTTCTATCAGCAATAACTCTATACAGCACCTCTTCTACCAGCAATAACTTTATACAGCCCTCTTCTACCAGCCATAACTCTATACATCACCTCTTCTACCAGCCATAACTCTATACATCCCCTCTTCTACCAGCCATAACTCTATACAGCCCTCTTCTACCAGCCATAACTCTATACAGCTCTTCTTCAACCAGCCATATCTCTATACAGCTCTTCTTCTACAAGCCATAACTCTATACATCCCCTCTTCCACCAGCCATAACTCTATACAGCTCTTCTTCTACCAGCCATAACTCTATACAGCATCTCTTCTACCAGCCATAACTCTATACAGCACCTCTTCTACCAGCCATAACTCTATAAAGCCCCTCTTCTACCAGCCATAACTCTATACATCCCCTCTTCCACCAGCCATAACTCTATAAAGCCCCTCTTCTACCAGCCATAACTCTATACAGCACCTCTTCTACCAGCCATAACTCTATACAGCTCTTCTTCTACCAGCCATATCTCTATACAGCTCTTCTTCTACCAGCCATAACTCTATACAGCCCTTCTTCTACCAGCCATAACTCTATACAGCACCTCTTCTACCAGCCATAACTCTATACAGCTCTTCTTCTACCAGCCATAACTCTATACATCCCCTCTTCTACCAGCCATAACTCTATACAGCCCCTCTTCTACCAGCCATAACTCTATACAGCACCTCTTCTACCAGCCATAACTCTATACATCCCCTCTTCTACCAGCCATAACTCTATCCAGCACCTCTTCTACCAGCAATAACTTTATACAGCTCTATACAGCCCCTCTTCTACCAGCCATAACTCTATACATCCCCTCTTCTACCAGCCATAACTCTATACAGCCCCTCTTCTACCAGCCATAACTATACAGCCCCTCTTCTACCAGCCATAACCCTATACATCCCCTCTTCCACCAGCCATAACTCTATACAGCACCTCTTCCACCAGCCATAACTCTACTCTATACAGCTCCTCTTCTAACAGCAATAACTCTATACATCCCTTCTTCCACCAGCCATAACTCTATACAGCACCTCTTCTACCAGCCATAACTCTATACAGCACCTCTTCTACCAGCCATAACTCTATACAGCCCCTCTTCTACCAGCCATAACTCTATACAGCCCCTCTTCTACCAGCCATAACTCTATACAGCTCCTCTTCTACCAGCCATAACTCTATACATCCCCTCTTCTACCAGCCATAACTCTATACAGCCCCTCTTCTACCAGCAATAACTCTATACAGCCCCTCTTCTACCAGCAATAACTTTATACAGCTCTATACAGCACCTCTTCTACCAGCCATAACTCTATACAGCACCTCTTCTACCAGCCATAACTCTATACATCCCCTCTTCCACCAGCCATAACTCTATACAGCACCTCTTCTACCAGCCATAACTCTATACAGCCCCTCTTCCACCAGCCATATCTCTATACAGCTCTTCTTCTACAAGCCATAACTCTATACATCCCCTCTTCCACCAGCCATAACTCTATACAGCTCTTCTTCTACCAGCCATAACTCTATACAGCATCTCTTCTACCAGCCATAACTCTATACAGCACCTCTTCTACCAGCCATAACTCTATACAGCCCCTCTTCTACCAGCCATAACTCTATAAAGCACCTCTTCTACCAGCCATAACTCTATACAGCCCTCTTCTATCAGCCATAACTCTATACATCCCCTCTTCTATCAGCCATAACTCTATACATCCCCTCTTCCACCAGCCATAACTCTATACAGCTCTTCTTCTACCAGCCATAACTCTATACAGCATCTCTTCTACCAGCCATAACTCTATACAGCACCTCTTCTACCAGCCATAACTCTATACAGCCCCTCTTCTACCAGCCATAACTCTATACAGCCCCTCTTCTATCAGCCATAACTCTATACATCCCCTCTTCTATCAGCCATAACTCTATACATCCCCTCTTCTATCAGCAATAACTCTATACAGCACCTCTTCTACCAGCAATAACTTTATACAGCCCTCTTCTACCAGCCATAACTCTATACATCACCTCTTCTACCAGCCATAACTCTATACATCCCCTCTTCTACCAGCCATAACTCTATACAGCCCCTCTTCTACCAGCCATAACTCTATACAGCTCTTCTTCAACCAGCCATATCTCTATACAGCTCTTCTTCTACAAGCCATAACTCTATACATCCCTCTTCCACCAGCCATAACTCTATACAGCTCTTCTTCTACCAGCCATAACTCTATACAGCATCTCTTCTACCAGCCATAACTCTATACAGCTCCTCTTCTACCAGCCATAACTCTATACAGCTCCTCTTCTACCAGCCATAACTCTATACATTCCCTCTTCTAACAGCAACAACTCTATACAGCCCCTCTTCTACCAGCAATAACTCTATACAGCCCCTCTTCTACCAGCAATAACTTTATACAGCTCTATACAGCACCTCTTCTACCAGCCATAACTCTATACAGCACCTCTTCTACCAGCCATAACTCTATACATCCCCTCTTCCACCAGCCATAACTCTATACAGCCCCTCTTCTACCAGCCATAACTCTATACAGCTCTTCTTCTACCAGCCATATCTCTATACAGCTCTTCTTCTACAAGCCATAACTCTATACATCCCCTCTTCCACCAGCCATAACTCTATACAGCTCTTCTTCTACCAGCCATAACTCTATACAGCATCTCTTCTACCAGCCATAACTCTATACAGCACCTCTTCTACCAGCCATAACTCTATACAGCCCCTCTTCTATCAGCCATAACTCTATACATCCCCTCTTCTATCAGCCATAACTCTATACATCCCCTCTTCTATCAGCAATAACTCTATACAGCACCTCTTCTACCAGCAATAACTTTATACAGCTCTATACAGCCCTCTTCTACCAGCCATAACTCTATACATCACCTCTTCTACCAGCCATAACTCTATACATCCCCTCTTCTACCAGCCATAACTCTATACAGCCCCTCTTCTACCAGCCATAACTCTATACAGCTCTTCTTCAACCAGCCATATCTCTATACAGCTCTTCTTCTACAAGCCATAACTCTATACATCCCCTCTTCTACCAGCCATAACTCTATACAGCTCTTCTTCTACCAGCCATAACTCTATACAGCTCCTCTTCTACCAGCCATAACTCTATACAGCACCTCTTCTACCAGCCATAACTCTATACAGCCCCTCTTCTACCAGCCATAACTCTATACAGCACCTCTTCTACCAGCCATAACTCTATACAGCACCTCTTCTACCAGCCATAACTCTATACAGCTCTTCTTCTACCAGCCATAACTCTATACAGCTCCTCTTCTACCAGCCATAACTCTATACATCACCTCTTCTACCAGCCATAACTCTATACACCCCTTCTACCAGCCATAACTCTATACATCACCTCTTCTACCAGCCATAACTCTATACATCCCCTCTTCTACCAGCCATAACTCTATACATCCCCTCTTCTACCAGCCATAACTCTATACAGCACCTCTTCTACCAGCAATAACTTTATACAGCTCTATACAGCCCCTCTTCTACCAGCCATAACTCTATACATCCCCTCTTCTACCAGCCATAACTCTATACATCCCCTCTTCTACCAGCCATAACTCTATACAGCCCCTCTTCTACCAGCCATAACTCTATACAGCTCCTCTTCTACCAGCCATAACTCTACATCCCCTCTTCTACCAGCCATAACTCAATACAGCCCCTCGTCTACCAGCAATAACTTTATACAGCTCTATACAGCCCCTCTTCTACCAGCCATAACTCTATACATCCCCTCTTCTACCAGCCATAACTCTATACAGCCCCTCTTCTACCAGCCATAACTCTATACAGCTCCTCTTCTACCAGCCATAACTCTATACAGCCCCTCTTCTACCAGCCATAACTCTATACAGCCCCTCTTCTACCAGCCATAACTCTATACAGCCCCTCTTCTACCAGCCATATCTCTATACAGCTCCTCTTCTACCAGCCATAACTCTATACAGCCCCTCTTCTACCAGCCATAACTCTATACAGCCATAACTCTATACAGCCCCTCTTCTACCAGCCATAACTCTATACAGCCCTTCTTCTACCAGCCATAACTCTATACAGCTCTTCTTCTACCAGCCATAACTCTATACAGCTCTTCTTCTACCAGCCATAACTCTATACAGCTCCTCTTCTACCAGCCATAACTCTATACAGCTCCTCTTCTACCAGCCATAACTCTACTCTATACAGCTCTTCTTCTACCAGCCATATCTCTATACAGCACCTCTTCTAACAGCAATAACTCTATACAGCCCCTCTTCTACCAGCCATAACTCTATACAGCACCTCTTCTACCAGCCATAACTCTATACATCCCCTCTTCTACCAGCCATAACTCTATACAGCACCTCTTCTACCAGCCATAACTCTATACATCCCCTCTTCTACCAGCCATAACTCTATCCAGCACCTCTTCTACCAGCAATAACTTTATACAGCTCTATACAGCCCCTCTTCTACCAGCCATAACTCTATACATCCCCTCTTCTACCAGCCATAACTCTATACAGCCCCTCTTCTACCAGCCATAACTCTATACATCCCCTCTTCCACCAGCCATAACTCTATACAGCCCCTCTTCCACCAGCCATAACTCTACTCTATACAGCTCTTCTTCTACCAGCCATAACCCTATACATCCCCTCTTCCACCAGCCATAACTCTATACAGCCCCTCTTCCACCAGCCATAACTCTATACAGCCCCTCTTCCACCAGCCATAACTCTACTCTATACAGCTCTTCTTCTACCAGCCATAACTCTATACATCCCCTCTTCTACCAGCCATAACTCTATACAGCACCTCTTCTACCAGCCATAACTCTATACATCACCTCTTCTACCAGCCATAACTCTATACAGCGCCTCTTCTACCAGCCATAACTCTATACAGCCCCTCTTCTACCAGCCATAACTCTATACATCCCCTCTTCTACCAGCCATAACTCTATACAGCACCTCTTCTACCAGCCATAACTCTATACATCCCCTCTTCTACCAGCCATAACTCTATACAGCCCCTCTTCTATCAGCCATAACTCTATACATCCCTCTTCTATCAGCCATAACTCTATACATCCCCTCTTCTACCAGCCATAACTCTATACATCCCCTCTTCTATCAGCCATAACTCTATACATCCCCTCTTCTACCAGCAATAACTCTATACAGCACCTCTTCTACCAGCAATAACTTTATACAGCTCTATACAGCCCTCTTCTACCAGCCATAACTCTATACATCCCCTCTTCTACCAGCCATAACTCTATACAGCTCCTCTTCTACCAGCCATAACTCTATACAGCTCCTCTTCTACCAGCCATAACTCTATACAGCTCCTCTTCTACCAGCCATATCTCTATACAGCTCTTCTTCTACCAGCCATAACTCTATACAGCTCATCTTCTACCAGCCATAACTCTATACAGCTCTTCTTCTACCAGCCATAACTCTATACAGCCCCTCTTCTACCAGCCATAACTCTATACAGCCCCTCTTCTACCAGCCATAACTCTATACAGCTCCTCTTCTACCAGCCATAACTCTATACAGCTCCTCTTCTACCAGCCATAACTCTATACAGCTCCTCTTCTACCAGCCATAACTCTATACAGCCCCTCTTCTACCAGCCATAACTCTATACAGCCCCTCTTCTACCAGCCATAACTCTATACATCCCCTCTTCTACCAGCCATAACTCTATACAGCACCTCTTCTACCAGCAATAACTTTATACAGCTCTATACAGCCCCTCTTCTACCAGCCATAACTCTATACACCCCCTCTTCTACCAGCCATAACTCTATACAGCCCCTCTTCTACCAGCCATAACTCTATACAGCCCCTCTTCTACCAGCCATAACTCTACTCTATACAGCTCTTCTTCTACCAGCCATAACTCTATACATCCCCTCTTCCACCAGCCATAACTCTATACAGCACCTCTTCTACCAGCCATAACTCTATACAGCCCCTCTTCCACCAGCCATAACTCTACTCTATACAGCTCTTCTTCTACCAGCCATAACTCTATACATCCCCTCTTCTACCAGCCATAACTCTATACAGCACCTCTTCTACCAGCCATAACTCTATACATCCCCTCTTCTACCAGCCATAACTCTATACAGCCCCTCTTCTACCAGCCATAACTCTATACAGCCCCTCTTCTACCAGCCATAACTCTATACAGCCCCTCTTCTACCAGCCATAACTCTATACAGCTCCTCTTCTACCAGCCATAACTCTATACAGCCCCTCTTCTACCAGCCATAACTCTATACAGCCCCTCTTCTACCAGCCATAACTCTATACATCCCCTCTTCTACCAGCCATAACTCTATACATCCCCTCTTCTACCAGCCATAACTCTATACAGCCCCTCTTCTACCAGCCATAACTCTATACAGCTCCTCTTCTACCAGCCATTACTCTATACAGCTCTTCTTCTACCAGCCATAACTCTATACAGCTCTTCTTCTACCAGCCATAACTCTATACAGCTCTTCTTCTACCAGCCATAACTCTATACAGCTCTTCTTCTAACAGCCATAACTCTGTACAGCTCCTCTTCTTCCAGCAATAACTCTGTACAGCCCCTCTTCTAACAGCCATAACTCTATACATCCCCTCTTCTACCAGCCATAACTCTATACATCCCCTCTTCCACCAGCCATAACTCTATACATCCCCTCTTCCACCAGCCATAACTCTATACAGCCCCTCTTCCACCAGCCATAACTCTATACATCCCCTCTTCTACCAGCCATAACTCTATACAGCCCCTCTTCCACCAGCCATAACTCTATACAGCACCTCTTCTACCAGCCATAACTCTATACATCCCCTCTTCCACCAGCCATAACTCTATACAGCCCCTCTTCTACCAGCCATAACTCTATACATCCCCTCTTCCACCAGCCATAACTCTATACAGCACCTCTTCTACAAGCCATAACTCTATACATCCCCTCTTCTACCAGCCATAACTCTATACAAGCCCCTCTTCTATCAGCCATAACTCTATACATCCCCTCTTCTATCAGCCATAACTCTATACATCCCCTCTTCTATCAGCCATAACTCTATACATCCCCTCTTCCACCAGCCATAACTCTATACAGCCCCTCTTCCACCAGCCATAACTCTATACAGCACCTCTTCTACCAGCCATAACTCTATACATCCCCTCTTCCACCAGCCATAACTCTATACAGCACCTCTTCTACCAGCCATAACTCTATACATCCCCTCTTCTACCAGCCATAACTCTATACAGCACCTCTTCTACCAGCCATAACTCTATACATCCCCTCTTCTACCAGCCATAACTCTATACAAGCCCCTCTTCTATCAGCCATAACTCTATACATCCCCTCTTCTATCAGCCATAACTCTATACATCCCCTCTTCTATCAGCCATAACTCTATACATCCCCTCTTCTACCAGCAATAACTCTATACAGCACCTCTTCTACCAGCAATAACTTTATACAGCTCTATACAGCCCTCTTCTACCAGCCATAACTCTATACATCACCTCTTCTACCAGCCATAACTCTATACAGCCCCTCTTCTACCAGCCATAACTCTATACAGCCCCTCTTCTACCAGCCATAACTCTATACAGCTCCTCTTCTACCAGCCATAACTCTATACAGCCCCTCTTCTACCAGCCATATCTCTATACAGCTCTTCTTCTACAAGCCATAACTCTACATCCCCTCTTCTACCAGCCATAACTCTATACAGCCCCTCTTCTACCAGCCATAACGCTATACAGCTCCTCTTCTACCAGCCATAACTCTATACAGCTCATCTTCTACCAGCCATAACTCTATACAGCTCTTCTTCTACCAGCCATAACTCTATACAGCTCTTCTTCTACCAGCCATAACTCTATACAGCTCCTCTTCTACCAGCCATAACTCTATCCAGCACCTCTTCTACCAGCCATAACTCTATCCAGCTCCTCTTCTTCCAGCAATAACTCTGTACAGCCCCTCTTCTAACAGCAATAACTCTATACATCCCCTCTTCCACCAGCCATATCTCTATACAGCCCCTCTTCTACAAGCCATAACTCTATACAGCACCTCTTCTACCAGCCATAACTCTATACAGCCCCTCTTCTACCAGCCATAACTCTGGGTGCAAAACTAACAGCTGGTCCTAATTCAATTCCCGTTCTGTAATCTTCCTGGTTATGTAACTGACGGTGCCAAATGTTAACTGTCTAACTACAGTAGTACACTCCAACCCAGCTGGTGTGAGGGAGACATTGACGTTTCACATATTCTCACCTTCTCAAGGATTATTGTGTGTGTGTGTGTGTAGTGTGTCCAGTTTCACCTTCTCCTTGGCCACCTTGTGCGAGAATGGACAGGTCCCATCCGTCTGCTTACATGTACCCCTCACAAACCTGCAATGGGAAGAGTCTTCAGGTCATAGAGCGGCCAATCAGAGAGCCAACACAGCTGTACATGGTTGTTTTTAGGTGTGTGTTACCTGGTACAGAGCAGCCAATCACAGAGCCAACACAGCTGTACATGGTTGTTTCTAGGTGTGTTTTACCTGGTACAGACGGCAACCTTATCAGGATCATGGATATAGGGGCAGGTGTTGCCACGGTTACACTTTCCAAAGCGGTTGAAGTACATGCAGTACTGTTTCTGGGTCTTCTTCTGACGAGCGTGTCTGATGATGGCTAGACTCCTTTGAACCGCACGACTGGGGGACAGAACACACACAATCAACTGTCATGTTACAAACAGATCAGAGCGGTAGATCTCGGCTTGCATTTTGACTCAGAAAAGTGATCTTGACTCAGAAAAGTGATCTTGACTCAGAAAAGGTTGGTGACCACTGGTATACACCATCCAACCAAATGCTTACTTGCAGGTTCATTCTCCACAAGCCAACAACAATAAGAAATGATAAAAGATAAGAATAAGAACATAAAATAAATGGCTCAGTAGAATATAATAAACATGTTAGCATCAGTATAATACATGAAGGCACAATTCATAGTCCAGGATTTACACATGTTCTGGGGAAGGGGGGATTGGAGGGAGCAAGTGGTTTTTCTATTGTGCAGTATTTAGCAATCATAATACGAGTCTTGTAGCAGCTGTGTGTGTGTACTAAAGTGCCTACCTGGCCACAAAACGTGTGCTGGATGGCCGGAAGAAAGTACTCGAGGTGGGGGAAATCTCCTGTGGATTAGACCATCTCACTGTTCGGGAAAATAGACAATGGAATCAGAGAAAAGACAGCCTTTATAAAGACCAAAACATAACCAACTCAAATTGGGTCAAATGGAGTTATTAATACACCACTGTGACTGACACATTTTGTGTGTGTGCCTGTCCATGCATGTGTGTGTGTACTCAGCACTGGGGCTGCACACTGTGTGCCCACGCAGGCAGATAGATAGCCGTCAGGTCATTGCAGCCTATCTAGCTCGTCTGTGTGGTGAGATGGGGCCAGCACCAGCCGAAGCCTGGCAGCCGAAGCCAAACGTGACATCCAGTACAGTCTGAGAACATGGGACAGATGGAGTACAGGAGGGGAGTGAATGAGAGAGGGGGAAAGCTACGGAGGCCTGGTACCTATCCAAGCCCCTAGTTTTGGAAGGAGGGAGGGCGGGAACAAGATATGGTGTAAGAGAGATGGGGTAAGGTAAGGAGGCTTGACACTTATCCAAGTCTCTAATTTTGGAACATTTCAGGTGTAAGAGATATCCTCCTCATCAGTATGTGATCTTGGCACTCTGACGGGAGGCAGTCATAGTGCCAAGAAGATCAGTGCCAAGAAGATCAGTGCCAAGAAGATCAGGACCAGAAGATCAGGACCAGAAGAGGAGTGTAATCTCAGCTAACTGGACTGGTGAGATCTCAAATCATGGTGGTGGACACTGAAGGCGTGTTCAGACCATGCTGGAATGTCTGTGTGTATGTGTGTTTATCAAGAGGTGAGGCACAAGCTGTGGGAACAGAACGGAACTCCAATTCCAGCCACAGGTTTTGACAGAGAGAGACAGAGACAGCCAGCCAGCGAGCGCGAGAGAGAAGGAGGGAGCGAGCAGCTCAGGTCTGGGTTTAATCTGTGTCGTTTCCCCCCCAGCAGCCCCTCTCTCCTGTCCCAGTGACAGATTACAGCTTTATTATTTCAGATGGCTAACACACAACACATCTCATACACTACATAACCAAAAGTATGTGGACACCTGCTTGTCGAACATCTCATTCCAAAATCATGGGTATTAATATGGAGTTGGTTCCACCTATGCTGCTATAAAAGTCTCCACTCTTCTGGGAAGGCTTTCCACTAGATGTTGGAACATTGCTGAGTGGACTAGCTTCCATTCAGCCACAAGAGCTAGGCCTGGCTCGCAGTCTGCGTTCCAAATAATCACAAAGCTATTCGATTAGGTTGAGGTCAGGGGCTCTGTGCAGGCCAATCAAGTTCTTCCACACCGATCTCGACAAACCATTTCTGTATGGACGTCACTTGTGCACAGGGGATTTGTCACGCAGAAACAGGAAAGGGCCTTTTCCAAACTGTTGCCACAAAGTTGGAAGCACAGAATCATATAGAATGTCATTGTATGGAGTAGTGTTAAGATTTCCCTGGAACTAAGAGGCCTAGCCCGAATCATGAATAACAGCCCAGACCATTATTCCTCCTCCACCAAACTTTACAGTAGGCACTATGCATTGGGGCAGGTAGCATTCTCCTGTTATCCACCAAACCCAGATTCATTCATTGGACTCCAGATGGTGAAGTGGGATTCATCACCATAGAGAACGTGTTTCCACTGCTGCAGAGTCAATTGGCGGCGAGCTTTACACCCCTACAACCGACGCTTGGCATTGCACATGGTGATCTTAGGCTTGTGTGCAGCTGCTGGGCCATGGAAACCCATTTCATGAAGCTCCTGACAAATAGTTATTGTGCTGACGTTGCTTCCAGAGGCAGTTTGGAACTCGTTAGTGAGTGTTGCAACCGAGGACAGACGATTTTTAACCGCTACACGCTTCTGCACTCATACTAGGCGTAGTGCCACCAGGTGACACTACACTAGGTGCCACCGGGCCTAGCCTAGCGTAGTGTCACCGGGACTAGTCTAGCGTAGTGCCACCGGGCCTAGCGTAGTGCCACCGGGCCAGGCCTAGCGTAGTGCCACCGGGCCAGGCCTAGCGTAGCGTAGTGACAACGGGCCTAGCCTAGCGTATTGACACCGGGCCGGGCCTAGCGTGGTGCCACCGGGCCGGGCCTAGCGTGGTGCCACCGGGCCGGGCCTAGCGTGGTGCCACCGGGCCGGGCCTAGCGTGGTGCCACCGGGCCGGGCTAGCGTCGTGCCACCGGGCCAGGGCTAGCGTCGTGCCACCGGGCCAGGGCGGGCAGGGTCGTGCCACCGGGCCAGGGCTAGCGTCGTGCCACCGGGCCAGGGCTAGCGTCGTGCCACCGGGCCTAGCCTAGCGTAATGCCACCGGGCCTAGCCTAGCGTCGTGCCACCGGGCCTAGCCTAGCGTCGTGCCACCGGGCCTAGCCTAGCGCCGTGCCACCGTGCCTGGCCTGGCGTAGTGCCACCGTGCCTAGCCTGGCGTAGTGCCACCGGGCCTAGCGTAGTGCCACCGGGCCAGGCCTAGCGTCGTGCCACCGGGCCTAGCCTAGCGTCGTGCCACCGGGCCAGGCCTAGCGTCGTACCACCGGGCCAGGCCTAGCGTCGTGCCACCGGGCCTAGCGTAGTGCCACCGGGCCTAGCGTAGTGCCACCGGGCCTAGCGTAGTGCCACCGGGCCTACAATGATTGGCACAGTGTATTTGTAAGGTGTGTATAGTACTTGTTCTGTTGATTGGTGCACTGGCTGTCATGGTGCGGGACAGCTTATTGGCTGAGACGCTGTAGAGGGTGCCACCGATCCAGCGCATGCTCCTCCCTCTACCTCTCCAGTGCTGAGCTGTGGGGTGCCTGTCCTGTCCCGGGGGACGCAGACGGCTCTGGAGTACAGTCCTGGGGGTAGAGAGGGAGAGATTGGCAAAGCGTTAGTAAAGTGAAGTAGGAATACACAGAACATCTAGTTTGAAAAGTTTCACAATTCCAGGTTTTGGGATGGTACTTCTATGGGAGGAAACTGAGGTGTGAAGGAAGGATTCTAGGATAATTCCTGGGGAACACAGTACTTGGAGCATTAGGAGAACTGCTGGGGAATAAAGTACTTGGAGCATTAGGAGAACTGCTGGGGAATAAAGTACTTGGAGCATTAGGAGAACTGCTGGGGAATAAAGTACTTGGAGCATTAGGAGAACTGCTGGGGAATAAAGTACTTGGAGCATTAGGAGAACTGCTGGGGAATAAAGTACTTGGAGCATTAGGAGAACTGCTGGGGAATAAAGTACTTGGAGCATTAGGAGAACTGCTGGGGAATAAAGTACTTGGAGCATTAGGAGAACTGCTGGGGAATAAAGTACTTGGAGCATTAGGAGAACTGCTGGGGAATAAAGTACTTGGATCTTTAGGAGAACTGCTGGGGAATAAAGTACTTGGATCTTTAGGAGAACTGCTGGGGAATAAAGTACTTGGATCTTTAGGAGAACTGCTGGGGAATAAAGTACTTGGATCTTTAGGAGAACTGCTGGGGAACACAATACTTGGATCTTTAGGAGAACTGCTGGGGAACACAATACTTGGATCTTTAGGAGAACTGCTGGGGAACACAATACTTGGATCTTTAGGAGAACTGCTGGGGAACAAAGTACTTGGATCTTTAGGAGAACTGCTGGGGAATAAAGTACTTGGATCTTTAGGAGAACTGCTGGGGAATAAAGTACTTGGATCTTTAGGAGAACTGCTGGGGAATAAAGTACTTGGATCTTTAGGAGAACTACTGGGGTATAAAGTACTTGGATCTTTAGGAGAACTACTGGGGAATAAAGTACTTGGATCTTTAGGAGAACTGCTGGGGAATAAAGTACTTGGATCTTTAGGAGAACTGCTGGGGAACGCAGTACTTGGATCTTTAGGAGAACTGCTGGGGAACGCAGTACTTGGATCTTTAGCAGAACTGCTGGGGAACAAAGTACTTGGGCCAAAAGACCCATTCAGGTTAACCACAAAGTAGTTAGGAGTTGAATGATACTGCGCTGGTAATATGCTCACTGCCCCACCATACCTCCACCCCTTTTCTCTCGGCCTGTCTCTTCCACGATATCTCCCCTCGTCTACCTCCTCATCTCCCCCCTCTCTCTTCATGCCTCCCAGTCTAACCCTCCCTCCCTCTTTCCCTCCTCCTCTCTCCCGTGTCACAGCACTCTGTTAAATTGCTGCCCTAATGGAAAGGACGGCAGTGTGGAAATGGAGAGAATTGAAAAGAGGAGGAAATCAATGAGATAATAGGTAGGAGGCCAGAGCAGGGAGGGCTGCCCAGGTCCCGAAGCAACGCATTGTGCCCAACAGACACACACAGAGTCCTAGTCACACACACCGTCGCGCACCGACGCACACGCACCAGCCTAAAGAATGCACACAAATATATATTCACACAACGACATCTAAACTCTAAGCAAGTCCCCCTCTGTGCTATGTGTGTGTTTAAAACGGTGTGTGTGTGTGTTTAAAATGGTGTGTGTGTTTAAAATGGTGTGTGTGTGTGTTTAAAATGGTGTGTGTGTGTGTTTAAAACGGTGTGTGTGTGTGTTTAAAACGGTGTATGTGTGTGTTTAAAATGGTGTGTGTGTGTTTAAAATGGTGTGTGTGTGTGTTTAAAACGGTGTGTGTGTGTGTTTAAAACGGTGTATGTGTGTGTTTAAAATGGTGTGTGTGTGTGTTTAAAATGGTGTGTGTGTTTAAAATGGTGTGTGTGTGTGTTTAAAATGGTGTGTGTGTTTAAAATGGTGTGTGTGTGTGTTTAAAACGGTGTATGTGTGTGTTTAAAATGGTGTGTGTGTGTGTTTAAAATGGTGTGTGTGTTTAAAATGGTGTGTGTGTGTGTTTAAAATGGTGTGTGTGTTTAAAATGGTGTGTGTGTGTGTTTAAAATGGTGTGTGTGTGTGTTTAAAACGGTGTGTGTGTGTGTTTAAAACGGTGTATGTGTGTGTTTAAAACGGTGTGTGTTTAAAATGGTGTGTGTGTGTGTTTAAAACGGTGTGTGTTTAAAATGGTGTGTGTGTGTGTGTTTAAAACGGTGTGTGTGTGTGTTTAAAATGGTGTGTGTGTGTGTTTAAAACGGTGTGTGTGTGTGTTTAAAATGGTGTGTGTGTGTGCGTTTAAAACGGTGTGTGTGTGTGTTTAAAACGGTGTGTGTGTGTGTTTAAAACGGTGTGTGTGTGTGTTTAAAATGGTGTGTGCGTGTGTGTTTAAAATGGTGTGTGCATCTGTGTGTGTGTGATGTTGGAGGCAGGGGTTATGGGGATAAATTGCACTGGCCTGTCACTTGTGTTTGGGTGGGATTGGGGCTGGTGTGCATGGCGCAGGTCATCATTTACTGCTGGACTTCAAATGGGCTGGAAATGTGTTTGGAGCCAGAGTTCCTGACTCCCATTACAGCAAACAGAGAGGGGACCCACACACACACACTACAACTAGCTCTACACTACACACTCAGAGACAAGGACACACACACACAACCAAAACAATGGTCACACAATGACAGGTCCATGCAGTGGGGAGTCTGCGTGTAGCAGAGAAAAGAAAGAAGGTACATCACAGATCCTCAGTTAGCTCCCTTTCTCCCTCTACCACACCGGGCCATAACTCACCAGCAGAGACACTCAGTTTCACAAATACAAGATCAGTGTGTGCCCTACACAGGGCAACTGGAGCCAAGGGAGTCGTAATGGTGGCTAATATAGGAGCAGTGACTGGCTCCCAGGGAGGCTTTAGCAGGGCCCCACAGCCAGGGGAGCCATCGTGGAGGTTAATGTGGATATGACATGAACACTTAACATAGACAGCAGTTAACCCTGACACATGGTGCAGGATAAGGGAGGGGTGAGGGAGCATTGGGGGAAATGTCAATGTGTGTGGAAGTGTGTGGTTGAGTGTGTATGAGTAAACGTGCGTGTGCGCGTGTGTTCATACAGTATGAGAGAATGTGTGTGTCTATAGCCTATACAAGAGTGTCTGCATGAGTGTGTTTGTGTGTATGCGTGCGTGCGTGCGTGTGTATGCATGCGTGTGTGTTTGTGTGTATGCATGCGTGTGTGTTTGTGTGTATGCGTGTGTGTGTTTGCGTGTGTGTGTGTGTGTGTGTGTGTGTGTATGCGTGTGTGTGTTTGCATGCGTGTGTGTGTGTGTTTGCATGTAATTGAGTGTAATTTGAGGTAGGCAGCTGTCTGAATGAGTTCCCCCCCTCCAGCACAACATCATTACTGATAACAGTCTCTGTGGGACCATATTAACTTCTATACACCACCCCTACTATCACAATGTAATCTCCCTATTAATGAGAAAGATGAGGAGAGAGGGAAGGAGGATGGAAGGGAGTGAGAGAGACGGAGAGAGGCCGGGAGTGAGAGAGACGGAGAGAGGCCGGGAGGGAGAGAGACGGAGAGAGGCCGGGAGGGAGAGATGCCGGGAGAGACGGAGAGATGCCGGGAGGGAGAGAGGCCGGGAGAGATGCCGGGAGGGAGAGAGACGGAGAGAGGCCGGGAGGGAGAGACGGAGAGAGGCCGGGAGGGAGAGAGACGGAGAGAGGCCGGGAGGGAGAGAGACGGAGAGAGGCCGGGAGGGAGAGAGACGGAGAGAGGCCGGGAGGGAGAGAGACGGAGAGATGCCGGGAGGGAGACGGAGAGATGCCGGGAGGGAGACGGAGAGATGCCGGGAGGGAGAGAGACCGGGAGAGAGACGGAGAGATGCTGGGAGGGAGAGAGACGGAGAGAGGCCGGGAGGGAGAGAGACGGAGAGATGCCGGGAGGGAGAGATGCCGGGAGAGAGACGGAGAGATGCCGGGAGGGAGAGAGGCCGGGAGGGAGACGGAGAGAGGCCGGGAGGGAGAGAGACGGAGAGAGGCCGGGAGGGGGAGAGACACGGAGAGAGGCCGGGAGGGAGAGAGACGGAGAGAGGCCGGGAGGGAGAGAGACGGAGAGAGGCCGGGAGGGAGAGAGACGGAGAGAGGCCGGGAGGGAGAGAGACGGAGAGAGGCCCGGAGGGAGAGAGACGGAGAGAGGCCGGGAGGGAGAGAGACGGAGAGATGCCGGGAGGGAGAGAGACGGAGAGATGCCGGGAGGGAGAGAGACGGAGAGAGGCCCGGAGGGAGAGAGACGGAGAGAGGCCGGGAGGGAGAGAGACGGAGAGATGCCGGGAGGGAGAGAGACGGAGAGATGCCGGGAGGGAGAGAGACGGAGAGATGCCGGGAGGGAGAGAGACGGAGAGATGCCGGGAGGGGGAGAGGCCGGGAGAGAGACGGAGAGATGCCGGGAGGGGGAGAGGCCGGGAGAGAGACGGAGAGAGGCCGGGAGGGAGAGAGACAGAGAGAGACGGAGAGAGGCCGGGAGGGAGAGAGACCGGGAGGGAGAGAGACGGAGAGAGGCCGGGATGGAGAGAGACGGAGAGAGGCCGGGGTGAGAGAGACGGAGAGAGGCCGGGAGGGAGAGAGACGGAGAGAGGCCGGGAGGGAGAGAGACGGAGAGAGGCCGGGAGGGAGAGAGACGGAGAGAGGCCGGGAGGGAGAGAGACGGAGAGAGGCCGGGAGGGAGAGAGACGGAGAGAGGCCGGGAGGGAGAGAGACGGAGAGAGCCCGGGAGGGAGAGAGACGGAGAGAGGAGGCCGGGAGGGAGAGAGACGGAGAGAGGCCGGGAGGGAGAGAGACGGAGAGAGGCCGGGAGGGAGAGAGACGGAGAGAGGCCGGGAGGGAGAGAGACGGAGAGAGGCCGGGAGGGAGAGAGACGGAGAGAGGCCGGGAGGGAGAGAGACGGAGAGAGGCCGGGAGGGAGAGAGACGGAGAGAGGCCGGGAGGGAGAGAGACGGAGAGAGGCCGGGAGGGAGAGAGACGGAGAGAGGCCGGGAGGGAGAGAGACGGAGAGAGGCCGGGAGGGAGAGAGACGGAGAGAGGCCGGGAGGGAGAGAGACGGAGAGAGGCCGGGAGGGAGAGAGACGGAGAGAGGCCGGGAGGGAGAGAGACGGAGAGAGGCCGGGAGGGAGAGAGACGGAGAGAGGCCGGGAGGGAGAGACGGAGAGAGGCCGGGAGGGAGAGAGACGGAGAGAGGCCGGGAGGGAGAGAGACGGAGAGAGGCCGGGAGGGAGAGAAATCAGGAGGCCCGGGAGGGAGAGAGGCCAGGAGGCCCGGGAGGGAGAGAGGCCAGGAGGCCCGGGAGGGAGAGAGGCCAGGAGACCCGGGAGGGAGAGAGGCCAGGAGACCCGGGAGGGAGAGAGGCCAGGAGACCCGGGAGGGAGAGAGGCCAGTAGACCCGGGAGGGAGAGAGGCCAGGAGACCCGGGAGGGAGAGAGGCCAGGAGACCCGGGAGGGAGAGAGGCCAGTAGACCCGGGAGGGAGAGAGGCCAGTAGACCCGGGAGGGAGAGGCCGGGACAAAATTCACAGAGAAATGTGAAAGATCTGTCATTCTCATTGAAAGTCTAAAAAGTGGTAGTTCTGTTCTATGTGTGCTATTTTTATGCTTCCCGTTTTTAATGTTTAGTTTTTTTATGTTTAGTTTTGTACACCAACTTCAAACAGTTGAAAATACAATATTTCTGGTTCTGGAAAATATTTCACAGTGGTTTAGATGGTACAATGATTTTCTACACTATACTTGCTTGTTTTGTCATATAAACTGAAATTAGGCGAACTATTAAATCTTAGCAACCAGGAAATAGTGGAGTGATTTCTGCTATAGCACATCTTTAACCACAATCATTCACATTACTTTAATAATATATTTCAGTTGTTGTGTATATTACATTTCTTTTATTTAATGACAATTATTTAATTCCAACAACTCATCTCTATAGAGCTGCTGCCTATGCTGTCTGACAAGATCACTTTTTTAGTAGTAAATAAGGCATATTTTTATGACTGCTGAATACTAACTATCAATGACTTAGATGATGTATTTTCAGGTAGAGAAGCAACTGCTCTTTATCCTTATCGATCACGTCTTCTCTCTTTCCGTTTGGAATGGATTATGGTTATTCTAGTTAATTACCACGTTTCTTGCGCCAAAACTACTGTATGCCAAATATTGGCCTGTTGGAAACTACAACCCCCTACTACATCGTACAGTTTGGGCTTGATCTGATTTATCTCTAGAGAAAATGCAGTTAGAAAATGTGCATTGAGCTAAAAAAAAAAAAAAATAGTTTTGTTACCCTTGACCCCCCCAGCAAGAGATCTGTTATCAGAGCTCCTCTAGGTCTGTCTGCCACACAAATCCTCCTCTGTCGGACAGCGTGCTCGTTTCAGGGTGGAGCCCTTTCACAGCCACGCAGATATACCACTCTGTCCCCCTAGGCCTGGGGGATACACTCTCACTGCATACACATCATCTCAATCACCATGGTGATTCTTTAATGGGACAAACAATGAGGAATGAGAGGAGGTGTATTAGTGGGGACAAGAGAGATTCAGAGCTGGTGTGTGTTTGGGGGTGTACGTGTGTGTGGGGGGTATGTGTGTGTGTGTGTGTGTGTGTGTGTGTGTGGAGGGAGTATGTATGTGTGTGTGTGTGTGTGTGTGTGGGGAGTATGTATGCGTGTGTGTGTGTGTGGGGAGTATGTATGCGTGTGTGTGTGTGTGGGGAGTATGTATGTGTGTGTGGGGGGGAAGTATGTGTGTGGGGGGAGTGTTTGTGTGTGTGTGAGACAAAGCAGATATTTACAGCCCAGGTAGATTGACCCCATAGACCATGATCCCACAGGGTTATAGATGGTGAGTGGAGAGGAGGGGAGGAAATAGAGAGAAAAGAAGAGAGGAGGGAAGGAAATAGAGAGGAGAAGAGGGAGAGAAGAGGAGGGGAGGAAATAGAGAGAAAAGAGGAGAAGAGGAGGAAATAGAGAGAAAAGAGGAGAAGAGAGGAGGAAATAGAGAGGAGAAGAGGGAGAGAAGAGGAGGGGAGGAAATAGAGAGAAAAGAGGAGAAGAGAGGAGAAGAGGGAGAGAAGAGGAGGGGAGGAAATAGAGAGGAGAAGAGGAGGGGAGGAAATAGAGAGGAGAAGAGGGAGAGAAGAGGAGGGGAGGAAATAGAGAGAAAAGAGGAGAAGAGAGGAGGGGAGGAAATAGAGAGGAAAAGAGGGAGAGAAGAGGAGGGGAGGAAATAGAGAGGAGAATAGGGAAAGAAGAGGGGAGGAAATAGAGAGAGAAGAGGGAGAGAAGAGGAGGGGAGGAAATAGAGAAGAGAAGAGGGGAGGAAATAGAGAGGAGAATAGGGAAAGAAGAGGGGAGGAAATAGAGAGAGAAGAGGGAGAGAAGAGGAGGGGAGGAAATAGAGAGAAGAGAAGAGAGGAGGGGAGGAAATAGAGAGGAGAAGAGAGAAGAGGAGGGGAGGAAATAGAGAGAAGAGGAGAAGAGAGGAGGGGAGGAAATAGAGAGGAAAAGAGGGAGAGAAGAGGAGGGGAGGAAATAGAGAGGAGAATAGGGAAAGAAGAGGGGAGGAAATAGAGAGAGAAGAGGGAGAGAAGAGGAGGGGGAGGAAATAGAGAGAAGAGAGGAGGGGAGGAAATAGAGAGGAGAAGAGAGAAGAGGAGGGGAGGAAATAGAGAGAAGAGGAGAAGAGAGGAGGGGAGGAAATAGAGAGAAGAGGAGAAGATGAAAGAGAGAAGAGAAGGGAAGAAATTGAGAGAAAAGAGAGAGGAACTCCCTTGTGATTATATTCTGAGTGTTTGCATGCCTGTGAGTGTGTGTGTGTGTGTGTGTGTGTGCCACTCTCACCATGCGCAACACACAGATGAAGGAAAGAGCGATTCAGCACTACTACTGGTGTTGATGAATGATCTGACTTTTGTTTTGGTGACAGGGAAGAATTTGGGGGTCGCGCAAGTGCTCTGAATAATGCTGCTCTGTTCTGTTCTGTTGGCCTGCAGCGAAAGCATTCGTAAGCTCATATTGGAAAAACAGTTACCCTTGGAACAGACTGAGCAGCACAAACAGTCATCTAGCCAATTCCTACAGCGAGGAGATGAAGACTACACTCTGCCTAAAGCCATGCAGTTACAATGGTCCCAAACACGCATTAAGACAATGAAATCTACACTAGTGTAAGGGACTACTCTGAGCAAATGAACATCAAATGAAGACAAAGCAATCAGAAAGCTGGAGATGACCCCAGGTGTTGATGACAGCGTATCTGTGTAAGAAAGAGGGAAGACTAGAAGTGTGAATGAGAAGTAAAAACGTGAGAATAGAAAGTAAGAAGGGGTAGGTGAGAATGTGATGATGGATCTGATAAGTAGTGAGTAGAGGAGTACATTGCGGTATGAGAAGGGAGGAGTGTGAGTAAGTGATGGGATAAAGAAGAGGAGAGCGTAGCAGCCTTTATTGCCTTGTCTCCCTCATCCTCTACTGATCAATACAGGAGCACTAAACGAGATGAGACCAGGGCACAACAGACCAGGTTGTGTGCGCACACACCAGCGTCTCAACAGTAGTTCAAAATAAACAATCAAGCATTATTAAATGCCAAAGAAAACTGAGAAGATGATAGGGAGCTAGATGAAAAGAGTGAATGAGCATGGAGAATATGGATACGGAGACAGGGAAACATAGGAAGAGGATGAAAACTGAGAAGATGAGAAGGAGAAAAACTAACGAGACAAATGGACAGACAAACAAAAATAAATATGGGCAGCAATAGAAAGATGCAGAGGGAAAGAGAGAAAGAAAGAGAAAGTGTGAGGGAGGTAACTAAGGGACAGAGTAGTAGAGAAAAGGAGGGAAGGCTGGAGCGAGGAAGGGAGGGATGGTGGGCAGTAATTTATCCTGGGGTACGCTGCATGCTTTACGGCTTTCTTAATTCAACTCCTGCTACTATTAATGGACTTAATGTTGAGATGATATCTATTTTCTGGTGGTGGGGGCTGAAATACGACAACCATTCACCCCCCCACCCAGACTCCTCCAGCACGCAATCAACCACAATGCCCATTACTGCTGACACCATATGACATGCTTGGTAGGGGATGGGTCACTTCCTTGGTCCTAGGTGGGAGACAAACAGAAGACAGAGAGAGGGGACTAAAGGGTGACCGGGAGCTCAGATAGGTAAGAGGGAGGTGCCCACTGCCCATGTGTGGCTGGTGCTGGTCACTATTTGCCAAGGGCATCAAGCCTCACCTTAGAAATGATAATTAACCATATTTAGTCCCACAGCGACATGATGAGTGTGAGGCTACAGCTTGGGAATATCTAAAGGACAATCAGGACCATCCCCTGGGGTTCTGGAGCTCTGGCAAAACCAATCAGGACCTTCCCTGGGGTTCTGGAGCTCTGGCAAAACTAATCAGGACCTTCCCTGGGGTTCTGGAGCTCTGGCAAAACCAATCAGGACCTTCCCTGGGGTTCTGGAGCTCTGGCAGAACCAATCAGGACCTTCCCTGGGGTTCTGGAGCTCTGGCAGAACCAATCAGGACCTTCCCTGGGGTTCTGGAGCTCTGGCAAAACCAATCAGGACCTTCCCTGGAGTTCTGGAGCTCTGGCAGAACCAATCAGGACTTTCCCCTGGGGTTCTGGAGCTCTGGCAGAACCAATCAGGACCTTCCCTGGAGTTCTGGCCGAACCAATCAGGACCTTCCCTGGGGTTCTGGAGCTCTGGCAGAACCAATTAGGAACTTCCCTGGGGTTCCGGAGCTCTGGCAGAACCAATCAGGACCTTCCCCTGGGGTTCTGGAGCTCTGGGAGAACCAATTAGGACCTTCCCCTGGGGTTCTGGAGCTCTGGGAGAACCAATTAGGACCTTCCCCTGGGGTTCTGGAGCTCTGGGAGAACACACCACCACCTGCTCCTGAAAACACTGAAGCCTTGGGACACTGATGATGACTTGGTGAGTGTGTATGATGAGACTGAAGCCTTGGGATACTGATGATGACTTGGTGAGTGTGTATGATGAGACTGAATCCTTGGGACACTGATGATGACTGGGTGAGTGTGTACGATGACACTGATGATGACTGGGTGAGTGTGTATGATGAGACTGAAGCCTTGGGACACTGATGATGACTGGGTGAGTGTGTACGATGACACTGATGATGACTGGGTGAGTGTGTATGATGAGACTGAAGCCTTGGGACACTGATGATGACTGGGTGAGTGTGTACGATGACACTGATGATGACTGGGTGAGTGTGTACGATGACACTAATTCCTTGGGACACTGATGATGACTGGGTGAGTGTGTACGATGACACTGATGATGACTGGGTGAGTGTGTACGATGACACTGATGATGACTGGGTGAGTGTGTACGATGACACTGATGATGACTGGGTGAGTGTGTACGATGACACTAATTCCTTGGGACACTGATGATGACTGGGTGAGTGTGTACGATGAGCTAGAGATGGGGTAGTTCTAGTCAGTGGAGGGGTACGATGAGCCGACAGAGCTATAGATAAAAGGTTCAGGGGTGTTAGAGAGTCAGACAGATTGAGGTAGTGAGGGGACGTAAGGAGGGCGGAGGATACAGGAGGGGGTCTGGGGAGAACCTCTTCTCTCCCAGTGGACCTGTCCTGTCCCCCAGATCTCCAGACTTGGTGATATTTCACGGGATGTCGCGTGGCTCAAATTGAAAAACCCTTGATGAATCAATATTTACTGCAGCGGCTAAATGAATAGTAATAAGTCACCGGAGGCCCTAAATCTAGTTTAAAGCCCCGTGCAGCCAGGCCCACTGTTTCATCTAGCTCAATCTGAATTACACAAATGAGATTCCACACACAGACACACACGCAGGGGAATTAAGATAACTGTGCAACACATCAACAACACACAAAACAAAACGGGCAAACAGTAAGTAACAGAATCTTCCTAATGGGGAGAGACTACAGCATCTCTCCAAGCTGAAATATAACAGCCATGTGTGTCTGTATCTCTTCTGAGTTAGTGGCTGATGTCTCACAGGGCTCCAGACACCTGCAAACACACACGCACAGCAGGTGGCCACGGCTACAAAGACAAAACACACCCGCACTGCACTCCAACTGAACCCTGTATACTATGAATATAACAGTGTGTGTGTGTGAGAGATATACAACGGCTTGTAATCTCCTCCCACCACAGCACATTGTGAGGCTTAGGGAAACAGGGTAGCATTAACGCACAAAGGCATTTTAATACATTAATCAACTCCATAACCACATGACCTATTCATCACCTGTGTAATAAAACCATAAGCCTATGTTAATAATCATAATACACCATTAACTGTTTAACTGTCCCATGGTGAGGAGGTCATGAATAACACATTAACGTATCGCCTGTCGCCCAATAATGACCACATCATAAACATTCATTAACTCTCCCTCTGTCCCCCAGTTATGACCTCACAACCACTTCATAACATCTGTAGAACCCTTCCCATCATCTCATTCTATCGCTTCCATCATTCTGTCTCTGGTCTATCGTTCTGTACGCCTCCCTCACAGAGAGCGAAAGAAAGACAGAATGGATGAGTGTTAAAGAGATATGGAGGGATAAAGAGAAGGGTTAAGTTAGAGCCTTGTAAATCACATGTACATCTCACCCATCACAAGTGCCTATTATGCTAATTAACGTAGAATTAGCTCAGTGGATTTCCCCACTCAGAATAAGAGAGCGTGATAGAAAAAATGAACGATAAAGAGAAAGGTTTCCATTGATCATCCTTGAGATGTTTCTACAACTTGATTGGAGTCCACATGTGGTAAATTCAATAGATTGGGCATGACTTGAAAAGGCACACACCGGTCTATAAACTCAGCAAAAAAAGAAACTTCCTCTCACTGTCAACTGCGTTTATTTTCAACAAACTTAACATGTGTAAAAATGTGTGACTAACAGAAATGGAATAATGTGTCCCTGAACAAAGGGAGGTCAAAATCAAAAGTAACAGTCAGTATCTGGTTTGGCCACCAGCTGCATTAAGTACTGCAGCGCATCTCCTACTCATGGACTGCACCAGATTTGCCCGTTCTAGCTGTGAGATGTTATCCCACTCTTCCACCAAGGCACCTACTTGCAAGTTCCCAGACATTTCTGGGGAGAATGGCCCTAGCCCTCACCCTTCGATCCAACAGGTCCCAGACGTGCTCAATGGCATTGAGATCCGGGCTCTTTGCTGGCCATGGCAGAACACTGACATTCCTGTCTTGCAGGAAATCACAAATAGAATGAGCAGTATGGCTGGTGGCATTGTCATGCTGGAGGGTCATGTCAGGATGAGCCTGCAGGAAGGGTACCACATAAGGGAGGAGGATGTCTTCCCTGTAACGCACAGCATTGAGATTGCCTGCAATGACAACAAGCTCAGTCCAATGACGCTGTGACACACCGCCCCAGACCATAACGCACCCTCCACCTCCAAAATCGATCCCGCCCAGAATACAGGTCTCGGTGTAACGCGCATTCCTTCAACGATAAACACAAATCCGACCATCACCCCTGGTGAGACAAAACCGCGACTCGTCAGTGAAGAGAACTTTTTGCCAGTCCTGTCTGATCCAGCGACGGTGGGTTTGTAACCATAGGCGACGCTGTTGCCGGTGATGTCTGGTGAGGACCTGCCTTACAACAGGCCTACAAGCACTCAGTCCAGCCTCTCAGCCTATTGCGGACAGTCTGAGCACTGATGGAGGGATTGTGCGTTCCTGGTGTAACTCGGGCAGTTGTTGTTGCCATCCTGTACCTGTCCCGCAGGTGTGATGTTCGGATGTACCGATCCTATGCAGGTGTTCTTACACGTGGTCTGCCACTGCGAGGACGATCAGCTATCCATCCTTTCTCCCTGTAGCGCTGTCTTAGGTGTCTCACAATACCTCCCTGGCCACATCTGCAGTCCTCATGCCTCCTTGCAGCATGCCTAAGGCACGTTCACACAGATGAGCAGAGACCCTGGGCATCTGTGTTTTTCAGTCAGTAGAAAGGCCTCTTTAGTGTCCTAAGTTTTCATAACTGTGACCTTAATTGCCTAGTGTCTGTAAGCTGTTAGTATCTTAACGAAGGGTACCAACAAATTTCTGTAGCATTGAAGGTCCCCAAGAACACTGTGTCCTCCATCATTCTTGAATGGAAAAAGTTTGGAACCACCAAGACTCTTCCTAGAGCTGGTCTCCTGGCCAAACTGAGCAATCGGGGGAGAAGGGCCTTGGTCAGGGAGGTGACCGGGAACCCAATGGTCACTCTGACAGAGCTCCGGAGTTCGTCTGTGGAGATGGGAGAACCTTCCAGAACGACAACCATCTCTGCAGCACTCCACCAATCAGGCCTGCATGGTAGAGTGGCCAGATGGAAGCCACTCCTCAATAAAAGGCACATGACAGCCCTCCTGGAGTTTGCCAAAAGGCACCTAAAGACTCTCAGACCATGAGAAACAAGATTCTCTGGTCTGATGAAACCAAGAATGAACTCTTTGGCCTGAATGCCAAGTGTCACATCTGGAGGAAACATGGCACAATACCTACGGTGAAGCAAGGTGGTGGCAGCATCATGCTGTGGGGATGTTTTTCAGCAGCAGGGACTGGCAGACTATCAGGATCGAGGGAAAGAGATGAATGGAGCAAAGTACAGAGAGAGATCCTTGATGAAAACTTGCTCTAGAGCACTCAGGACAGACTGGGCCGAAGGTTCAACTTCCAACAGGACAACGACCCTAAGCACACAGCGAAGACAATGCAGGAGTGGCTTCGGGACAAGTCTATGTCCATGAGTGGCCCAGAAAGAGCCTGGACTTGAACCCGATCTAACATATCTGGAGACCTGAAAACAGCTGTGCAGCGATTCACAGGCTCCCAATTCAACCTGACAGAGCTTGAGATGGTCTGCAGAGATTAATGGGATAAACTCCCTAAATACAGGTGTGCCAAGCTTGTAGTGTCATACCTAAGAAGAAAAGAGACCATCATCTCTGTCAAAGGTGCTTCAACAAAGTACAAAGTAAAGGGTCTGAATACTTAATGAAACATGATCAGTTTTTTGTTTTTTTAATACATTTGCAAACATTTCTAAAAACTGTTTTTGCTTTGTCATTATGGGGTATTGTGTGTAGATTGATGAGGGGAAAAAAATATGTAATCAATCATAGAATAGGGGTGTAACGTAAGAAAATGTGGAAAAAGTGATGGGGCCTGAATACTTTCCAATGCACTCTATTTACATTACATGACCAAATGTATGTGGACACCTGCTCGTCGATCATCTCATTCCAAAACCATGAACATTAATATGGAGTTGGTTCCCGCTTTGCTGCTATGACAGCCTCCACTCTACTGGGAAGGCTTTCCACTAGATGTTGTAACATTGCTGCGGGGACTTGTGTCCATTCAGCCACAAGATCATTAGTGAGGTCACTGATGTTGGATGATTTGGCCTGGCACGCAGTCGGCGAAGGTGTTGGATGGGGTTGGGGTCAGGGGCTCAAGTTGTGCAGGCCAGTCAAGTTCTTCCACACTGATCTCGGCAAACCATTTCTGTATGGACCTCGCTTTGTGCATGGGGGGGGGCATTGTCATGGGGGGGCATTGTCAAACAGAAAAGGGCCTTCCCCAAACCGTTGCCACAAAGTTGGAAGCATAGAATCGTCTAGAATGTCATTGTATGCTGTAGCGTTAAGATTTCCCTTCACTGGAACTAAGAGGCCTAGACCGAACCATGAAAAACATCCCCAGACCATTATTCCTCCTCCACCAAACTTTACAGTTGGCACTATGCATTGTGGCAGGTAGTGTTCTCCTGGCATCCGCCAAAACGACAGATTGTGAAACATGATTCATCACTCCAGAGAATGCGTTTACACAGCTCCAGGTTCCAATCGCGGGGAGCTTTACACCACTCCAGCAGTCGCTTGGCATTGCGCATGGTGATCTTAAGCTTGTGTGTGGCTGCTCGGCCACGGAACCCCATTTACTGAAGCACCTGATGAACAGTTCTTGTGCTGACGTTGCTTCCAGAGGCAGTTTGGAACTCGGTATTGAGTGTTGGAACTGAGGACAGATGATTTTTACACGGGACGCGCTTTCAAACTCTGAGGTCCCGTTCTGTTGTTGCTCATAGACGTTTCCACATCACCATAACAACACTTACAGTTGACCGGTGCAGATCAAGCAGAGAGGAAATTGAAGAAACTGACTTGTTGGAAAGGTGGCATCCTATGACGGTGCCACGTTAAAAGTCACTGAGCTCTTCAGAACAGGCCATTCTACTGCTAATGTTTGTCTATGGAGATTGCATGGCTGTGTGCCCAATTTTATACACGTCAGCAACAGGTATGGCTAAATAGCCAAATCCATTCATTTGAAGGGATGTCTACATACATTTGCATATAGTGCATATCATGTGGTTCACTGTTTATGTATCTGCGAATGAGTGTGTGTGTTACCTGGCCGCCTGGATCCTCTTTGCTCTCCAAGAGAGTGTGTGGCTATAGTTGGCTGTGTGTACGTTGTCTCCGCCCAGGCATGTCTCTATCTTATAGCGGGTCCTGAACACCCTCTGAATCGCCTGGCTACGCAGGGTCGGGGAGGCGGGACCTGGGGAGGAAAGAAGAATTGACAGATCAAGAAACCAATACAGGACAGCATATGCACACGCTAATTTAAAAGGTACAACGTGCCCATGCACCACTGAGGTATTAGCTGGCAAGCCTGTGTTTAGAGTGTTGACAGATACAACAGCATCCATAGATGACAGACACCGGACAGAGACACCGACACATTTCTGTCTCCGTGAGACTTCTGATTAGATGTTTTTTCTCCACCTCTCCTTCTAGAAGTCCTACAACTCAGTAGCAGGCAGGTGTGCTCTTTAACGAGCTTCACATGTAAAGACAGGAGAGAATAATAAAGGAGGAATATATATGAGTCTAATAAATCACAACTCCCCCCTCTCCCTCTCTTTAAGTTTCATTCCTTATATCATTTTGTAGATCCATCATAGGAAAGGAGAAAAAAAAAAAGAATAGGACTGTTTGTTATTTATTTATTTGGGTGTGTATCCATCATATTGCTTTATGATGGTTGAGCTTGGCTGACATGTTGTGCTGGGTAAAGGATGGCATTTGCATCTGCGTGGATCTGAAACCGCTGCTTTACGCCAATTTACCAAACTAGAGGATTTATCAGAGCCAGGAGTTAGGATGTAGCATTCAGGATCAGGCAGTGTACTGTGAAGACTCAGGTAGAGTCTGATGACTGTGGAATAATGAATAAGACTGATGATTCTGAAGATCGGAGAACTGGGATGAATCCAGTGGAAATAGAATGTCGGGACAGTGGTTTCTAATTTAAAAATTACTTTGGGATGATTCAAGAATGAATAGAACTTTGGGACAATTTCAGAATTGAAATACACAATGATTTTACAACTGAATCCTATAACTGAAGAAAAAAAACACAGTGAAAAAAAGTCTTCCAGCAGAATCTCCCATAAATCACCTTCTGTTCACTCAAGACAAACCCTGAGAACCAGCAGTAGAAAAAGAGTGTGTGGGTGACAGAAAGAACATCTCTCTCTGCTCCCCCTCTACCACACATCTCTCACTGTGACAATAGTGTGTATTCTTAATGACTGAAGAAGGAGAAAGAGCGAGAGAGAGCGAAGGAGGGGACGGACAGAGTGAGACACCCAACAATGTGCCTCTACTAAATTATCTGTATCAAATGTCTTTAATTGTTGTCATGGTAATTAGCATTTAATAACAAAGCATGACCAAGAAGCAAACAGCAGCTTGGAGGAATATTCTCTCTCTCTCTCTCATTTTCAAATGTGTATTTTTTCATATACAGTGCATTCGGATATTATTCAGACCCCTTGACTTTTTCCACATTGTTATGCTACAGCCTTATTCTAAAATAGTTTAAAAAACATTTACACACAATACCCCATAATGACAAAGCAAAAACAGGTTTTATTACAGATAAAACAGAAAAACCCAGTCGGGGCAGAAGGGCCTGGGTCAGGGAGGTGACCAAGAACCCGATGGTCACTCTGACAGAGCTCCAGAGTTCCTCTGTGGAGATGGGAGAACCTTCCAGAAGGACAACCATTCCTGCAGCACTACACCAATCAGGCCTCATGGCCAGACAAAAGGCACTCCTCAGTAAAAGGCACATGACAGCCCACTTGGAGTTTGCCAAAAGGCCCCTAAAGAACTCTCAGACCATGAGATTGGAATATGTTCCAGGATTCATCCAATGGCATTGAGGAGTACACCACCTCAGTCATCGGCTTCATCAATAAGTGCATCGACGACGTTGTCCCCACAGTGACCGTACGTACATATCCCAACCAGAAGCCATGGATTACAGCCAACATCCGCATTGAGCTAAAGGCTAAAGCTGCTGCGGGACACGAATCCAGATGCCTATAAGAAATCCCACTCTGCACTTTGAACCATCAAACAAGCAAAGCATCAATACAGGATTAAGATTGAATCCTACCACACCGGCTCTGAAGCTAGTCGGATGTGGCAGGGCTTGGAAACTACTACGGACTACAAAGGAAAAACCAGACGCGAGCTGCCCAGTGACGCAAGCCTACCAGATGAGCTAAATGCCTTTTATGCTCGCTTTGGGGCAAGCAACACTGAAGCATGCACTACAGCATCAGCTGTTCTAGATGACAGTGTTATAACGCTCTCAGTAGCCAATGTGAGCATGACCTTTAAACAGGTCAACATTCACAAAGCCACGGGGCCAGATGGATTACCAGGACGTGCACTGAAAGCATGTGCGGACCAACTGGCAAGTGTCTTCACTGACATCTTCAACCTCTCCCTGACGGAGTCTGTAGTACCTACATGTTTCAAACAGACCACCCTAGGTCCCTGTGCCCAAGATAGCGAAGGTAACCTGCCTAAATGATTACCGCCCTGTAGCACTCACGTAGGTAGTAATAAAGTGCTGGCTCGCATCAACAGCATCCTCCCGGATACCCTAGACCCACTCCAATTTGCATACCGCCCCAACAGATGACGCAAATCGCACTCCACACCGCCCTTTCCTACCTGGACAAAAGAAAAACCTATGTGAGAATGCTGTTCATTGACTACAGTGGCAAGTGGCAAGTCTAGGACCAAAAGGCCCCGTAACAGCATCTATCCCCAAACCATGACTGCTGAACAATTAATCAACTGGCCACCGGACTATTACACTGACCACACACATCCATTTGTTTTGTATACTGCTGCTACTCACTGTTTATCAGCTATGCATAGCCACTTCACCCCTACCTACATGCACAAATGACCTCTAACCTGTACCCCTGCCCACACTGACTTGTTTATAGCATCATTATTGTTATGATATTGTGTTACTTTTTATTCATTTTTTTCTTTAGTTTATTTGGTAAATATTTTCTTAACTGCACTGTTGGTTAAGGGCTTGTAAGTAAGGATTTCACGGTAAGGTCTACATTTGTTGTGTTCGGCGCATGACAAATAAAGTTTGATTTGAGAAAGATTCTCTGGTCTGATGAAACCAAGATTAGCTCTTTGGCCTGAATGCCAAGCATCACGTCTGGAGGAAACCTGGCACCATCCCTTTGGTGAAGCATGATGTGGCAGCATCATGCTGTGGGGAGGTTTTCAGCAGCAGGGATTGGGAGACTCGTCAGGATCGCGGCAAAGATGAAAAGAGCAAAGTACAGAGAAACCTGCTCCAGAGCGGACCTCAGATGGGACGATGGTTCACCTTCCAACAGGACAACGACCCTAAGCACACAGCTAAGACAACGCAGCAGTGGCTTCGGGACAAGTCTCCAAATGTCCTTGAGTGGCCCAGCCAGAGCCCGGACTTGAACACAATCTAACATCTCTGGATAGACCTGAAAATAGCTGTGCAGCGACGCTCCCCATCCAAGCCAACAGAGCTTGAGAGGATCTGCAGAGAGGAATGGGCAAAACTCACCAAATACAGGTGTGCCAGGTGTGCCAAGCTTATAGCATCATACCCAAGAAGAGTGAAGTCTGTAATCGCTGCCAAAGGTGCATCAACAAAGTAGAGTAAAGGGTCTGAATACTTATGTAAGTGTGTATATATATATATATATATATATATATATATAAAAAGGTAAAATCACATTTACATAAGTATTCAGACCCATTACTCTACTATGTTGAAGCACCTTTGGCAGCGATTACAGCCATCAATTAGCATGAAAACAATAAATAAATGCCATACTGTGATCTGGTGTAAACCTCCTAAAATAGGCCTACATGATTACTTCTTATCCCTTGCACAAATAGCCTACAGCTGTCTGTCTTTCCAGAGCTCACTGGCGCAAGGTAATAGTTGATACAATGTTTCAAGTTCCTTGCAGACAGTCCATGCATTGCCAATGCAATTTATAGGATATTTATTTTTAAAATCAGGACATTTGCTACCTGCAGGCTGCAATGTTTTTATTTATTGTCTTAATGTAGGATACTTTTAGATATTGGCAATGGCAATAGAAGTTCATTTTAGATTTGTATCATTTTGATTAACACCATGAAATTTATTTTGAGATATGAAGACTATTATAAATTAAATGAAAAACTGTTCCACAAAAATGTATATCTAATAATCATAAGTTGGCATGCTAAATGAACACAAACACAGAATCTGTGAAGGCCAGCAGCAGCACGAGTATAAGGGTCGGATCGGGAACAGGTGTTTTTCTTCTGGTTAGGCAACATTGATCTCTGGCTCCCTCTTTTTAGTAATTTGCTTGTCTTCATTTTTAATTGCAGTGCTTAAAGCATCAGACAAAGTAGACAAAGTGGTTATCGAGGAAATATTGTCATTGTCAATGGATGTAAAAACAGACTTTGTTTACTTGCTGATTGAGGTGAAGAAAAAGAAATGACTGAGAATCTCCACAGTGGTGGGGAGTTAAGACACAGAAACACTATTAGATCCACAAATGGGCACATTTCTAGGCCTACATTTACGTGCAGGCCAGGTAGCCCAGACCTACTTCTACAGTATGCGTAATCAGGTGTGCATCCTTACCAAAACTTTTTCTCACAAGTGTAGCCTTTGTTGTGCACACTGCAAAAAACATGTCCACTCTGACAATGGTAAGACTGTAAAAATAATAAATATTGAATGCATTAACAGAAGTTACCATAACCAAACAGACATTGTAGATTAGAAATGATGGTAATTAACGGTAAATGTACTACTGGTGTGCCATTCCCGCGGCCTCTGCAATGGACTAGTCCACTGAGACAGGTGTGAATCAGAGAGGTGTCTCGTGTGCCATTCATTTTCTATATTTGCTACTCGGTCGACCAACAGCATATCGACCAGTCGACTAAATGGGGTCAGCCCTACCACGCACAAATGTTAATTTTCGCACTGCTTTGCTTTATCTTGGCCAGGTCGCAGCTGTAAATGAGAACTTGTTCTCAACTGGCCAATCTGGTTAAATAAAGGTGAAATAAATAAATACAAAATAAAACAATTGTGTATGTATGAATGAGGTAAGGCTGTGCGTGTGTGTGAGGTGGTTTGGTTGTGCAGGATTAGTTGCATGGCCTTGTAGTTCCTTCTCCCAGCAGTCATCTGTATTACAGTCAGAGCTATTTGGGCCTCCTGGCAGATGACAGATAGGGCTTGTCACAGACTGCTGCCGTGCTGTGGCTCACACCCCATCCCTCTTACCGACTCCCCGCCTGTGTGTGGGGTGTGTGTACATTTAGCCCTCCCTCCTATTCCAAACAGCCGAAAACACTTCACCTAGTCCCAAACACACCCCACCTAGTCCCAAACAGCCCGAACACAACCCACCTAGTCCCAAACGCAACCCACCTAGTCCCAAACGCACCCCATCTAGTCCAAAACGCAACCCACCTAGACCCAAACGCACCCCACCTAGTCCCAAACACACCCCACCGAGACCCAAACGCACCCCACCTAGTCCCAAACACACCCCACCTAGTCCCAAACAGCCCGAACACACCCACCTAGTCCCAAAGGCACCCCACCTAGTCCCAAACACACCCCACCTAGTCCCAAACAGCCCAAACACACCCCACCTAGTCCCAAACGCAACCCACCTAGTCCCAAACGCACCCCACCTGGTCCCAAACGCACCCCACCTGGTCCCAAACGCACCCCACCTAGTCCCAAATGCAACCCACCTAGTCCCAAACGCAACCCACCTAGTCCCAAACACACCCCACCTAGTCCCAAACAGCCCGAACACACCCACCTAGTCCCAAATGCACCCCACCTAGTCCCAAACTCACCCCACCTAGTCCCAAACAGCCCAAACACACCCCACCTAGTCCCAAACGCAACCCACCTAGTCCCAAACGCACCCCACCTGGTCCCAAACGCACCCCACCTGGTCCCAAACGCACCCCACCTGGTCCCAAATGCAACCCACCTAGTCCCAAACGCAACCCACCTAGTCCAAAACACACCCCACCTAGTCCCAAACGCACCCCACCTAGTCCCAAACGCAACCCACCTAGTCCCAAACGCAACCCACCTAGTCCCAAACAGCCCGAACACACCCAACCTAGTCCAAAACGCAACCCACCTAGACCCAAACAGCCCGAACGCACCCCACCTAGTCCCAAACACACCCCACCTAGTCCCAAACGCACCCCACCTAGTCCCAAACGCACCCCACCTAGTCCCAAACGCACCCCACCTAGTCCCAAACAGCCCGAACGCACCCCACCTAGTCCCAAACAGCCCGAACGCACCCCACCTAGTCCCCAAACGCACCCCACCTAGTCCCAAACGCACCCCACCTAGTCCCAAACGCACCCCACCTAGTCCCAAACGCACCCCACCTAGACCCAAACGCACCGCACCTAGACCCAAACGCACCCCACCTAGTCCCAAACGCACCCCACCTAGTCCCAAACGCAACCCACCAAGTCCCAAACGCACCCCACCTAGTCCCAAACGCACCCCACCTAGTCCCAAACGCAACCCACCTAGTCCCAAACGCAACCCACCTAGTCCCAAACGCAACCCACCTAGTCCCAAACGCAACCCACCTAGACCCAAACGCAACCCACCTAGTCCCAAACAGCCTGAACACACCCCACCTAGACCCAAACGCAACCCACCTAGACCCAAACGCAACCCACCTAGACCCAAACGCAACCCACCTAGTCCCAAACGCAACCCACCTAGACCCAAACGCAACCCACCTAGACCCAAACGCAACCCACCTAGACCCAAACGCAACCCACCTAGTCACAAACGCAACCCACCTAGACCCAAACGCAACCCACCTAGTCCCAAACGCACCCCACCTAGTCCCAAACGCACCCCACCTAGTCCCAAACGCACCCACCTAGACCCAAACGCACTCCAACTAGTCCCAAACGCACCCCACCTAGTCCCAAACAGCCCGAACACACCCCACCTAGTCCCAAACGCACCCCACCTAGTCCCAAACGCACCCCACCTAGACCAGAACGCACCCCACCTAGACCAGAACGCACCCCACCTAGTCCCAAACGCACCCCACCTAGTCCCAAACGCACCCCACCTAGTCCCAAACGCACTCCACCTAGTCCCAAACGCACCCCACCTAGTCCCAAACAGCCCGAACACACCCCACCTAGTCCCAAACGCACCCCACCTAGTCCCAAACGCACCCCACCTAGACCAGAACGCACCCCACCTAGACCAGAACGCACCCCACCTAGACCAGAACGCACCCCACCTAGACCAGAACGCACCCCACCTAGACCAGAACGCACCCCACCTAGTCCCAAACGCACCCCACCTAGTCCCAAACGCACCCCACCTAGTCCCAAACGCACCCCACCTAGACCCAAACACACCCCACCTAGTCCCAAACAGCCCGAACGCACCCCACCTAGTCCCAAACAGCCTGAACACACCCCACCTAGTCCCAAACGCACCCCACCTAGTCCCAAACGCACCCCACCTAGTCCCAAACGCACCCCACCTAGTCCCAAACGCACCCCACCTAGTCCCAAACACACCCCACCTAGTCCCAAACAGCCGAACACACCCCACCTAGTCCCAAACGCATCCCCCTAGTCCCAAACAGCCGAACACACCCCACCTAGTCCCAAACAGCCCGAACACACCCCACCTAGTCCCAAACGCACCCCACCTAATCCCAAACACAACCCACCTAGTCCCAAACACAACCCACCTAGTCCCAAACACAACCCACCTAGTCCCAAACACAACCCACCTAGTCCCAAACACAACCCACCTAGTCCCGAACGCACAATGTGTTTAGCTGTTATTTAATGACAGCCCGTTTACAGCTACACACGTGCGTGGGGTAGAATGGGAGTACTCGCTCTCACTCCCCCACCTCGCTGTCAGGTCTATTAGAGGAAGATTGAGACCCCTGGTTGTGTGTGTGTGTGTGTGTGTGTGTGTGTGTGTGTGATGGTCTAGCAGAATAAGATTGAGACCCTATTGCTCCCAGGCCCACTCAACCAACACAACCTGCTGGGGTTTACAATCAGAGCACACCATTTATCCCACGCTGACAACACACACACACATCGAACCCATCCATCCCAAGATGACACACCACTCTATGCTGTGAAACCACAGATGATCTACTCTATTCTCTCTGCACAGCACTCAGCCAGCCGTCCCACCTCACACCCTCTACTCCTGACTGCTGTTACTTACCTCACACTCTCAACCTTCTACAAACTCCCTAAACAGAACTACAGAGTTCTACATGGTTTGGATCACTCTCTCTTCGGCTGTGATTTAGCAGCAGGCATGAATGAATGTTTTCAATGCTTTCCTATCATGTAGTAACAGCCCCTGAAACAGATCAACTCCTATAACATACAACATCTGATTGACTGCAACTGGCAAGTGAAGACGACAAGACTGTTAATAAGTCTTCTATGATGGGACAGGGGCTGAAAGTAGAGTAGATCTGCCACTGCCTGCCACTCCAGACCTCCACCTCCTGCTCTCTCTTCATCCGGTCTTCCTCAGAGTGGCATGACGCTGGATCACACAGCACCACTCCACCCTCTTAGGGATTATCAAATCATGTCATCATGGCACTGCACCACACGATGTGGAGAGTCTAGTCAGGCTGCTATCCATCCCTCCGCTCCCCCTGCCTGTGCTGTGACCCCCCACCTCTCCCCATCTAGTCCCTTCCTAAAGCCGCTGAGAGTCTGCCAAGCTACACTTCTCCTTACCTGACGGCTAATTCCAGCTAACAGCACTCCCTGTTCCCCCCAACCAGAACCACCCGGTAGACCATTAATCTTGTTATTGACAGTCAGTCTGATACCGGAGCTTCTATTCCCCCCCCACACACACACACCCCATCAGTCTCCAGTCAAATTCCCCGGGGCTCATCCTCTGATTCCCAGTGGGAATCTGATAGACATGCCCAACGCTAACATCTGACTGACTTAACATGGCCCATGCTAAGCTAATGCTGCACTTTAATTGCCTATGTGAGGATATCGTATTTAAATGCATACCAAATGTCAAGTGGTTAGCCACCATTTTGAAGCTCAAGTTACTAGGCTATACTTAAACACCCAATGCTAAGCTCAGGCAGGCACTCCCTTTACTTATAGATACATATGTAAAGTAAGTAAGAGCAGATCTCTCCTATATTAGCAGTACTCCACTGCCCACCCTGTTCCATGCACTAACTGGCATGTCTGTGCGCCCATGTCTGTGCGCCCATGTCTGTGTATGAGAGAGAGGGTAGTGGTGTCTGCGTATGACTTGAGGCCGTATTTTCACAAATACTCTATTGACATATTAGTGTATGTTTAAATGTGTGTGTTTCAGGGAGAGTACGTGTGAGTGTGTACAAGTCTCAGGTTAAAGAGGGAACGAGAAAGAGAAGGGTGGTGGGAGAGAGAGCAGGAGTGAGAATGAGGGGACAAAGACAAGGAGAGGAAAATAAAGACAGAGAGAGAGAAGAGAAGGAGAAAAGTGAACTCTGCCCTCTGTGTAGATTGACAGGTGCAGTGGACACATGCTACAGGAAGGAGACACAGCCTCTCGCCCCAGACCTGCTGTCAGGGGTTAGATGGTGTGTGTTTGTGTGACCTTGAATACATTCCTAAGGAGAAAAACATAGCTGCCTTGAGAGACTCAGAAGTGACGATGGACAGAGTTGCTGGTCCACAGTGCTTCCTGTTTGGGCATGCTACAGTATTACGTGTTACATTCAGTTCAAGTTGAAGCTCACAATAAAAGCGATATTGAGGAAAGATTAGATGAAGTGTCATAAGAGGGTGTATGAGAAGAGATGACAGATAGAAGGAGAGAGGGAAGAAGAAGGAGTTCATGATAGGGAGACCCTGGTGAGAGGTTGGGGGGGGGGTTGTCAGTCATCGCGGTGAAGCCATCATCTGTAACTCACACACCCCCGACTCCTAAACCCTGACCCATGGAGTGGGAATTCTTCCACTGCCAAACTGACACTCTCCCCCCAAGAGGGTTTGGGTAACACTTTTACCCCCCTTCAAGTTAGCTACGGTACGTTTAGATTTTTGGCCTAACACTACACAGCTGATTCAAATAATCAAAGCTTGAAGATGAGTTGGTTATTTGAATCAACTGTGTAGTGCTGGACCCGGGGCGAGTTAGAGAGAGAGAGGGTTAGGGAGACAGGGAAGAGGCTGTTCTTTCATAAGGGATACACCTTTCATGAGTTCTCCATTACACAATAACACACTGGTAAGGTCGAGACAACAACACAGCTGGTGTGTGTCACACACTTTCAGCTACCAGGTGTTGAAATGTTAAGTTTGATACCTGGTAGTTGAGGTTTGTGTGTATGTGTGTGTGTGTGTGTGTTCTCTTAGTAGGATCGGTCTATAATACAGCCCCATGCTGTCAAAACAAGGTCAGTGATAGGTGAAATGCCTAGTTGAGACTGGTTCTTTCCCATCACCTTATCAGACAAGGGCTCACGAAGGAGTAGAAGACAAGGGCTCACGAAGGAGTAGAAGACAAGGGCTCACAAAGGAGTAGAAGACAAGGGCTCACAAAGGAGTAGAAGACAAGGGCTCACAAAGGAGTAGAAGACAAGGGCTCACGAAGGAGTAGAAGACAAGGGCTCACGAAGGAGTAGAAGACAAGGGCTCACGAAGGAGTAGAAGACAAGGGCTCACGAAGGAGTAGAAGACAAGGGCTCACGAAGGAGTAGAAGACAAGGGCTCACGAAGGAGTAGAAGACAAGGGCTCACGAAGGAGTAGAAGACAAGGGCTCACGAAGGAGTAGAAGACAAGGGCTCACGAAGGAGTAGAAGACAAGGGCTCACGAAGGAGTAGAAGACAAGGGCTCACGAAGGAGTAGAAGACAAGGGCTCACGAAGGAGTAGAAGACAAGGGCTCACGAAGGAGTAGAAGACAAGGGCTCACGAAGGAGTAGAAGACAAGGGCTCACAAAGGAGTAGAAGACAAGGGCTCACGAAGGAGTAGAAGACAAGGAAAGAGAGCTATCCAACATAACTGGCTCCTAGGCAGGCAAGGAGGGAAAACACATACAGAAGACACACCAAGCAGCCTATGAGTTATGTACAAAACCCTCAGCACCTCTCAAACTGTTGTCTGATAAACACCACATGACCAAAAGTGTATGGACACCTGCTCGTTGAACATGTCATTCCAAAATCACAGGCATTAATATGGAGTTGGTCCCCCCTTTGCTGCTATAACAGCCTCCTCTCTTCTGGGAAATATTTGCACACTAGTTGTTGGAACATTGTTGCAGGAACTTGCTCCATTCAGCCACAAGAGCATTAGTGAGGTCAGCACTGATGTTGGGCTATTAGGCCTGGCTCGCAGTCAGCTTTCCAATTCATCCCAAAGGTGTTTGATGGGGTTGAGGACAGGGGTCTGAACAGGCCAGTAGTCAATTAGTTGCGCACCGATCCCGACAAACCATTTCTGTATGGACCACGTGTTGTGCACGGGGGCATTGTCATGAATATCCTTGTCATGAATATCCTTGTCATGAATGTCATTGTATGCTGTAGCGTTAAGACTTCCCTTAACTGGAACTAAGGGGCCTAGACCGAACTAAGAAAAACAGCCCCAGACCATTATTTCTCCATAACCAAACTTTACAGTTGGCACTATGAACTGGGGCAGGTAGCATTCTCCTGGCATCCACCAAACCCAGCAGCGAGCTTTACACCACTCCAACCCACGCTTGGCATTGCACATGGTGATCTTAGGCTTGTGTGTGGCTGCTCGGCCATAGAAACCCATTTCATGAAGCTCCCAACGAACAGTTATTGTGCTGACGTTGTGTCCAGAAGCAGTTTGGAACTCTGTAGTGAGTGTTGCAACCGAGGACAAATGATTTTTACATGCTTCAGCACTCGGCGGTCCCGTTCTGTGCGCTTGTGTGGTCTACCACTTCGCGGCCGAGCCGTTGTTGCTCCAAGACGTTTCCACTGACTTTTTGTCAAGGTGGCATCCTATGACGGTGCCACGTTGAAAGTCACTGAGCTCTTCAGTAAGGCAATTCTACTGCCAATGTTTGTCTATGGAGATTGCATGGCTGTGTGCTCGATTTTATACACCTGTCAGCAACGGGTGTGGCTGAAATAGTCGATTCCACTAATTTGAAGGGGTGTCAACATACTTTTGTTTATATAGTGTAACGTTTTGCTCCAGGAGAATAACCCCCGGCACAGGTCGTGACCCTAGCTGTGACCATGTATATATATATTTTTTGTATTGTTTTTCACACCTGCACTGTTGGAGCTCAGAGCTTAAGGATTTCACTGTGCACTGCAACTACATCTGGGACCCTGTGCACATGACTAAATAAAACATCTGACTTTCCGACAGATGCCCAGATGTCTGTAGGCTAATGAACTACTGCCTGACCACTCACTTTAGCGGTTAGCCTAAAGGTTAATGTAGTAGCAGTACGGACCAAAGCTACATTTGCAGAGGTCAGGGGTGCGTGGTCGGGGAGTTTAGGAAGGGGATAGGAGGCCTCTCTAGCCCAGTCAATCAGGGTGCTAATTTGGTGAGGGCAGAGGGGAGAGGGGGCTGCCACTCTCTCCTTCCCAGCCCTTTTGAAGTCAAGCAGGTGCTCCAAAGACGCAAGCCTCCAAATTAACACTCATCCCCCCTTCTCTCCCTCCCTCTCTCTCCACACACTTTACACCTTTTTCTCTTTCAGTCACTCATCTCCAGCTCTCTATTCATTCATCTATTTCTTCACTCCCTCCATCATCCCATCAACCCGCCCCCTTCTTCTCCTTCTAACACTACATTTCTAGCTCCCCTTTCTCCAAGTTAGTCTCTAACCTTCTATCCC
>NC_056433.1:73116515-73161515 GCF_018296145.1 Oncorhynchus tshawytscha
CATTCCCAGGACTGGTCTACAGGGTACTGTGAACATTCCCCAGGACTGGTCTACAGGGTACTGTGAACATTCCCAGGACTGGTCTACTGGGTACTGTGAACATTCCCAGGACTGGTCTACTGGGTACTGTGAACATTCCCCAGGACTGGTCTACTGGGTACTGTGAACATTCCCAGGACTGGTCTACTGGGTACTGTGAACATTCCCAGGACTGGTCTACAGGGTACTGTGAACATTCCCAGGACTGGTCTACAGGGTACTGTGAACATTCCCAGGACTGGTCTACAGGGTACTGTGAACATTCCCAGGACTGGTCTACAGGGTACTGTGAACATTCCCAGGACTGGTCTACGGGGTACTGTGAACATTCCCAGGACTGGTCTACTGGTCTACAGGGTACTGTGAACATTCCCAGGACTGGTCTACAGGGTACTGTGAACATTCCCAGGACTGGTCTACGGGGTACTGTGAACATTCCCAGGACTGGTCTACTGGTCTACAGGGTACTGTGAACATTCCCAGGACTGGTCTACAGGGTACTGTGAACATTCCCAGGACTGGTCTACAGGGTACTGTGAACATTCCCAGGACTGGTCTACAGGGTACTGTGAACATTCCCAGGACTGGTCTACAGGGTACTGTGAACATTCCCAGGACTGGTCTACAGGGTACTGTGAACATTCCCAGGACTGGTCTACAGGGTACTGTGAACATTCCCAGGACTGGTCTACGGGGTACTGTGAACATTCCCAGGACTGGTCTACTGGTCTACAGGGTACTGTGAACATTCCCAGGACTGGTCTACAGGGTACTGTGAACATTCCCAGGACTGGTCTACGGGGTACTGTGAACATTCCCAGGACTGGTCTACTGGTCTACAGGGTACTGTGAACATTCCCAGGACTGGTCTACAGGGTACTGTGAACATTCCCAGGACTGGTCTACAGGGTACTGTGAACATTCCCAGGACTGGTCTACAGGGTACTGTGAACATTCCCAGGACTGGTCTACAGGGTACTGTGAACATTCCCAGGACTGGTCTACGGGGTACTGTGAACATTCCCAGGACTGGTCTACTGGTCTACAGGGTACTGTGAACATAACACACCTATTAAATCTAAACTGGACTTGATTTAAGCCTTTGGCTCCTATAAGGACCATAGTAACGTCAAATCCAAAGCTCCTCCATAATAGGCGTCATGGATTCACACCCTACCCACGCCTGTCCTCCAGCCATAACACCTTTGTTCAGGTTGGCATCCTAGATCAAACAGTACAGTGCTTCATCATTCTTTCATAGCTGCTCTGTTCTTCCTATACAATTTCTTTAGTAAAGAATCTGTATATCATGTCAATGAGGCCTACAGTCCAATCAGTTCAGCATTACTGTCATTGGACAGAGGGATCAATGACATCAGTGTCACCACAGAGATAGAGCGAGGCATTTAACAGCCGAGGCTGACCCAGGACAGGAGACAAATGACCACACACACACACATACGCACATAAACGTGTACCTAAACACACACACACTGTGTCTAAGCCCCCTGGACAGGAGACAAATGAACCACTTCCCACAGTGCAATTCACCAGGGAACGAGGGACAGTAAACGACCAATGATCAATACAAGCTTCTCCACAACTACACAGCCACTCCTCTCCATCCATCTCCCCAGTGACTTCCCAGGTCCCTGTGATGTTGATGCTCTCGTCTATGGAGACAAGTGGCTTTGTCACACCTCCCTTTGTTTCTCTTTAAGTGTGAAGCCACAGTGACAGGAGACAAACTAGCTATTTCCCCCAGAGCAACTCACCAGAGACAGCACAGAATGAACTGCCCCAAATCAATACTGTACTCTGTCGCTCTCCTCACCCCCACCTGGTCGCTTCTTCTCACCCCCACATCTATTCCCATTCTCTCTCATCTATCCCCACTCTCTCTCACATACAGTGGGGCAAAAAAGTATTTAGTCAGCCACCAATTGTGCAAGTTCTCCCACTTAAAAAGACGAGAGAGGCCTGTAATTTCCATCATCGGTACACTTCAACTATGACAGACAAAATTAGAAAAAAACATCCAGAAAATCACATTGTAGGATTTTTATGAATTTATTTGTAAATTATGGTGAAAAAATAAGTATTTGGTCACCTACAAACAAGCAAGATTTCTGGCTCTCACAGACCTGTAACTTCTTCTTTAAGAGCCTCCTCTGTCCTCCACCCGTTACCTGTATTAATGGCACCTGTTTGAACTTGTTATCAGTATAAAAGATACCTGTCCACAACCTCAAACAGTCACACTCCAAACTCCACTATGGCCAAGACCAAAGAGCTGTCAAAGGACACCAGAAACAAAATTGTAGACCTGCACCAGACTGGGAAGACTGAAATTGCAATAGGTAAGCAGCTTGGTTTGAAGAAATCAACTGTGGGAGCAATTATTAGGAAATGGAAGACATACAAGACCACTGATAATCTCCCTCGATCTGGGGCTCCACGCAAGATCTCACCCCGTGGGGTCAAAATGATCACAAGAACGGTGAGCAAAAATCCCAGAACCACACGGGGGGACCTAGTGAATGACCTGCAGAGGCTGGGACCAAAGTAACAAAACCTACCATCAGTAACACACTACGCCGCCAGGGACTCAAATCCTGCAGTGCCAGACGTGTCTCCCTGCTTAAGCCACTACATGTCCAGGCCCATCTGAAGTTTGCTAGAGAGCATTTGGATGATCCAGAAGATGATTGGGAGAATGTCATATGGTCAGATGAAACAAAAATATAACTTTTTGGTAAAAACTCAACTCGTCGTGTTTGGAGGACAAAGAATGCTGAGTTGCATCCAAAGAACACCATACCTACTGTGAAGCATGGGGGTGGACACATCATGCTTTGGGGCTGTTTTTCTGCAAAGGGACCAGGACAACTGATCTGTGTAAAGGAAAGAGTGAATGGGGCCATGTATCGTGAGATTTTGAGTGAAAACCTCCTTCCATCAGCAAGGGCATTGAAGATGAAACGTGGCTGGGTCTTTCAGCATGACAATGATCCCAAACACACCGCCCGGGCAATGAAGGAGTGGCTTCGTAAGAAGCATTTCAAGGTCCTGGAGTGGCCTAGCCAGTCTCCAGATCTCAACCCCATAGAAAATCTTTGGAGCGAGTTGAAAGTCCGTGTTGCACAGCAACAGCCCCAAAACATCACTGCTCTAGAGGAGATCTGCATGGAGGAATGGGCCAAAATACCAGCAACAGTGTGTAAAAACCTTGTGAAGACTTACAGAAAACGTTTGACCTCTGTCATTGCCAACAAAGGGTATATAACAATGTATTGAGATAAACTTTTGGTATTGACCAAATACTTATTTTCCACCATAATTTGCAAATAAATTCATTAAAAATCCTACAATGTGATTTTCTTTATTTTTTTTTCTCTCATTTTGTCTGTCATAGTTGAAGTGTACCTATGATGAAAATTACAGGCCTCTCTCATCTTTTTAAGTGGGAGAACTTGCACAATTGGTGGCTGACTAAATACTTTTTTGCCCCACTGTACACCTCTCCCTCTCACATTCACCTCTCACTCTCCCCACGCTCTCCAAACTCTCCCCACGCTCTCCAAACTCTCCCCACGCTCTCTCTCTGCTCTCCCCACACTCTCTCTCTGCTCTCCCCACACTCTCTCTCTGCTCTCCCCACACTCTCTCTCTGCACTCCCCACACTCTCTCTCTGCTCTCCCCACACTCTCTCTCTGCTCTCCCCACACTCTCTCTCTGCTCTCCCCACACTCTCTCTCTGCTCTCCCCACACTCTCTCTCTGCTCTCCCCACACTCTCTCTCTGCTCTCCCCACACTCTCTCTCTGCTCTCCCCACACACTCTCACCGCTCTCCCCACACACTCTCTCACACACACACACACCTCTCCCCACCCTCTCCTATCCCACCCCACTCTCTCTCTCACCTCCCCTCTCTCTCTCCCTCACACCTCTCCCCAGTCTCTCCCCCTCACCTCTCTCCCTCACCACAGTCTCTCCCTCTCACCTCCCCACTCTCTCTCACAACTCATCATTAAACTGCTATCATTCCCATTACCACCCACACCACTACTATCATCATCATCATTAAACTGCTATCATTCCCAATACCACCAATACCACTACTATCATCATCATCATTAAACTGCTATCATTCCCATTACCACCCACACCACTACAACTACTATCATCATCATCATTAAACTGCTATCATTCCCAATACCACCAATACCACTACTATCATCATCATCATTAAACTGCTATCATTCCCATTACCACCCATACCACTACAACTACTATCATCATTATTAAACTGCTATCATTACCATCACAACCCATACCACTACTATCGTCATCATTAAACTGCTATCATTACCATTACCACCCATACCAGTACTATCATCATCATTAAACTGCTAACCTCTCCACTCTCTCTCTCCACTCCCTCTCCACTCTACTCTCTCCTCCCCACTCTCTCTCCTACCCACTCTCACCTCCCCACCCTGTCCTCGCTCTCCCCACCCTCTCACACACCTCCCCACTCTCTCTCACACACAACTCCCCACTCTCTCTCACACACAACTCCCCACTCTCTCTCTCTCACACACAACTCCCCTCTCTCTCTCTCACACACAACTCCCCACTCTCTCTCTCTCTCACACACAACTCCCTCTCTCTCTCTCTCTCTCTCTCTCTCTCTCTCTCTCTCTCTCTCTCTCTCTCTCTCTCTCTCTCTCTCTCTCTCTCTCTCTCTCTCTCTCTCTCTCTCTCTCTCTCTCTCTCTCTCTCTCTCTCTCTCTCTCTCTCTCTCTCTCTCTCTCTCTCTCTCTCTCTCTCTCTCTCACACAACTCCCCACTCTCTCACACAACACAACTCTCTCTCTCTCTCTCTCTCTCACACAACTCCTCTCTCTCTCTCTCTCTCTCTCACACAACTCCTCTCTCTCTCTCTCTCTCTCTCTCTCTCTCTCTCTCTCTCTCTCTCTCTCTCTCTCTCTCTCACTCTCTCTCTCTCTCTCTCACACAACTCCCCACTCTCACACAACTCCCCACTCTCACACAACTCCCCACTCTCACACAACTCCCCACTCTCACACAACTCCCCACTCTCACACAACTCCCCACTCTCACACAACTCCCCACTCTCACACAACTCCCCACTCTCACACAACTCCCCACTCTCACACAACTCCCCACTCTCACACAACTCCCCACTCTCTCACAACTCCCCACTCTCTCACAACTCCCCACTCTCTCACAACTCCCCACTCTCTCACAACTCCCCACTCTCTCACAACTCCCCACTCTCTCACAACTCCCCACTCTCTCACAACTCCCCACTCTCTCACACTCATCATCATTAAACTGCTATCATTCCCATTACCACCCATACCACTACACCTACTATCATCATCATTAAACTGCTATCATTACCATTACCAACCGTACCACTACATCTACTATCATAATCATTAAACTGCCATCATTCCCATTACCACCCACACCACTACAACTGCTATCATCATTAAACTGCTAACATTGCCATTACAACTACTATCATCATTTCACTGGTATCATTACCACCCACACCACTACAACTACTATCATCATCATTAAACTGCTATCATTACCATTACAACTACTATCATCATTTCACTGCTATCATTACCACCCATACCACTACAACTACTATCATAATTAAACTGCTATCATTACCATTACCACCCATACCACTACAATCATCATCATTAAACTGCTATCATTACCATTACCACCCATACCACTACAAATACTATCATCATCATTAAACTGCTATCATTCCCACTACCACCCATACCACTACAATTACTACCATCATCATTGAACTGCTATCATTCCCATTACCACCCATACAACTACTATCATCATCATTAAACTGCTATCATTCCCATTACCACCCATACAACTACTATTTGGAATGGTAAACAATAATAATAGTAATAACAATAATAGTAATAATAAGTAAGTTACTGTTTACTATGCAGATGTTATTATTCAGTGTCCCTCAGACTATGGCAGGAAAATACATATTTGGCTGCAAGAGGAGCCATTACTCCTTCGCCCAGGAGTATTTTTAGTTTTTCCTCTGGGTTTAATAAGTTAAAATTTGGAATAAATGTAGTCATTTCTGTGAATAATGAATCTCTTTGTGAGGAATATTTATCACAGTAAAGGAGAAAGTGCATCTCTGTCTCTACCTCCCCTGTCATGCAGTGACCACATACTCCTCTTTGGGTAGCCATGTCTTTTTATGTCTGCCGGTTTCTATTGCCAATTGGTGGTCACTCAGCCTGTACTTGGTAAGGATCTGTCTGTGCTTCATATCTCTGACAGAGTAGAGATAACCAGCCAATTCATATTCTCTGTTTAGGGTCAGATAGCAATTTAGTCGGCTTTGTGGATTTTGTTTCGTTTTTCCAATGTTGTAAGTATGAGTCTTTTGATTGGTTCATGATTTTGCTTATTGGAATTCTTTCTTTTGAAGCAGTGCTGGTGTCAGCTTGGTTGGTGAGGTCCAACACCAGCTGACTGAGAGGGCTCGTTTCTGGGCTCAGCTTGGTTGGTGAGGTCCAACACCAGCTGACTGAGAGGGCTCGTTTCTGGGCTCAGCTTGGTTGGTGAGGTCCAACACCAGCTGACAGAGGGCTCGTTTCTGGGCTCAGCTTGGTTGGTGAGGTCCAACACCAGCTGACTAAGAGGGCTCGTTTCTGGGCTCAGCTTGGTTGGTGAGGTCCAACACCAGCTGACTGAGAGGGCTCGTTTCTGGGCTCAGCTTGGTTGGTGAGGTCCAACACCAGCTGACTGAGAGGGCTCGTTCCTGGGCTCAGCTTGGTTGGTGAGGTCCAACACCAGCTGACTGAGAAGGCTCGTTTCTGGGCTCAGCTTGGTTGGTGGGGTCCAACACCAGCTGACTGAGAGGGCTTGTTTCTGGGCTTAGCTTGGTTGGTGAGGTCCAACACCAGCTGACTGAGAGGGCTCGTTTCTGGGCTCAGCTTGGTTGGTGAGGTCCAACACCAGCTGACTGAGAGGGCTCGTTTCTGGGCTCAGCTCTTTGGTTTGAAGTGCTTTAAATTGCAGACTTGAGTTTGGACTTGAATTTATGATCTTTTCTGTATTTTCATTATCACTGGAAAGTGGCCCAGTTCTCCCCTACGTGCATTAGTTGGGGTATTTCTCTGGACTTGTAGAATTTTCAGACAGAATTCGCATGTAGGGCTTCAATTGGATGTTTGTCGCACATTTTAAAGTCCAGTTTATTGAGTGGCCCCCAAACCTCACTTCCGTAAAGAGCTATTGGTAGGATTACACTGTCAAATATGTTGGTCCAAATTCTAATTGGGATGTTGATTTTGAATAATTTCATTTTTATTGCAGGCTTTTTCTTTGAGTGCATTCACTGCCATATTAAAGTTTCCCGATGCAGATTTGGTGAGACGGTAGGTTTAATTTTTAGTGTGTTCAATTATGGTGTTGTTCAGGGCGAATTTATATTTGTGCTTCTGATATCAGTTTTTTTTTGGGGGGGAAAATCAGGATTTTTGTTTCTTGGAAATTTACTGCCAGGGTACAATTATGGCAATATTGCTCTAGAATATTAATGTTCTGTTGAAGACAGTTGGTTGGTGATTTTTATTTATTTTTCCTTTATTTAACTAGGCAAGTCTGTTAAGAAGAGATTCTTATTTTCAATGACGGTTGTTCAGGGGCAGAACGACAGATTTGTACCTTGTCAACCCGGGGATTCGATCTTGCAACCTTACTAGTCCAATGCGCTAACCACTAGGCTATGCTGCCGCTTAAATTAGAAGTACCAAGTCATCAGCATATAGCAGGTATTTCTGGGGCTGCAGAATGGTCCAATATGTCTGCTAATTCATTGATATAAATGTTGAAAAGAGTTGGACTCAGCCTTGTCTCACACCTTGACATTGTGAAAAGAATTCTGTTCTTTGGATTTTTATTGCACCCTTGTTTTCTGTGTACATACATTTTATTAAGTCATACACCTTACCACCAAGCACACTTTGGATAATTTTGTAGAATAGCGCTTCGTGCCAAATAGATTCAAATGTTTTTTTAAAGTTTTAAAGTCAATAAAGCAAGCAAAGATTTTGAGTGTGTTTATTAACGAGTGTGTGTAAGGTGGACAGTAGTGTTTATTAATGAGTGTGTGTAAGGTGGACAGTAGTGTTTATTAACGAGTGTGTGTAAGGTGGACAGTAGTGTTTATTAACGAGTGTGTGTAAGGTGGACAGTAGTGTTTATTAACGAGTGTGTGTAAGGTGGACAGTAGTGTTTATTAACGAGTGTGTGTAAGGTGGACAGTAGTGTTTATTAATGAGTGTGTGTAAGGTGGACAGTAGTGTTTATTAACGAGTGTGTGTAAGGTGGACAGTAGCGCGGTGGTGTTTATTAACAAGTGTGTGTAAGGTGGACAGTAGTGTTTATTAATGAGTGTGTGTAAGGTGGACAGTAGTGTTTATTAATGAGTGTGTGTAAGGTGGACAGTAGTGTTTATGAATGAGTGTGTGTAAGGTGGACAGTAGTGTTTATTAATGAGTGTGTGTAAGGTGGACAGTAGTGTTTATTAATGAGTGTGTGTAAGGTGGACAGTAGTGTTTATTAATGAGTGTGTGTAAGGTGGACAGTAGTGCGGTGGTGTTTATTAATGAGTGTGTGTAAGGTGGACAGTAGTGCGGTGGTGTTTATTAACGTGTGTGTGTAAGGTGGACAGTAGTGCGGTGGTGTTTATTAACGTGTGTGTAAAGTGGACAGTAGTGCGGTGGTGTTTATTAATGAGTGTGTGTAAGGTGGACAGAGGTGTTTATTAATGAGTGTGTGTAAGGTGGACAGTAGTGTTTATTAACGAGTGTGTGTAAGGTGGACAGTAGTGTTTATTAACGAGTGTGTGTAAGGTGGACAGTAGTGTTTATTAATGAGTGTGTGTAAGGTGGACAGTAGTGTTTATTAATGAGTGTGTGTAAGGTGGACAGTAGTGTTTATTAATGAGTGTGTGTAAGGTGGACAGTAGTGTTTATTAATGAGTGTGTGTAAGGTGGACAGTAGTGCGGTGGTGTTTATTAATGAGTGTGTGTAAGGTGGACAGTAGTGCGGTGGTGTTTATTAACGTGTGTGTGTAAGGTGGACAGTAGTGCGGTGGTGTTTATTAACGTGTGTGTGTAAGGTGGACAGTAGTGCGGTGGTGTTTATTAATGAGTGTGTGTAAGGTGGACAGAGGTGTTTATTAATGAGTGTGTGTAAGGTGGACAGTAGTGTTTATTAACGAGTGTGTGTAAGGTGGACAGTAGTGTTTATTAACGAGTGTGTGTAAGGTGGACAGTAGTGTTTATTAATGAGTGTGTGTAAGGTGGACAGTAGTGCGGTGGTGTTTATTAACGAGTGTGTGTAAGGTGGACAGTAGTGCGTGGTGTTTATTAATGAGTGTGTGTAAGGTGGACAGTAGTGCGGTGGTGTTTATTAACGTTTGTGTGTAAGGTGGACAGTAGTGCGGTGGTGTTTATTAACGTGTGTGTAAAGTGGACAGTAGTGCGGTGGTGTTTATTAATGAGTGTGTGTAAGGTGGACAGAGGTGTTTATTAATGAAGGTGTGTAAGGTGGACAGTAGTGTTTATTAACGAGTGTGTGTAAGGTGGACAGTAGTGTTTATTAACGAGTGTGTGTAAGGTGGACAGTAGTGTTTATTAACGAGTGTGTGTAAGGTGGACAGTAGTGCGGTGGTGTTTATTAATGAGTGTGTGTAAGGTGGACAGAGGTGTTTATTAATGAGTGTGTGTAAGGTGGACAGAGGTTTTTATTAATGAGTATGTGTAAGGTGGACAGAGGTGTTTATTAATGAGTGTGTGTAAGGTGGACAGTAGTGCGGTGGTGTTTATTAATGAGTGTGTGTAAGGTGGACAGTAGTGTTTATTAATGAGTGTGTGTAAGGTGGACAGTAGTGCGGTGGTGTTTATTAATGAGTGTGTGTAAGGTGGACAGTAGTGTTTATTAATGAGTGTGTGTAAGGTGGACAGTAGTGCGGTGGTGTTTATTAATGAGTGCGTGTAAGATGTATATATGGTCAGTAGAGCAGTGGTTAGGGAGAAAGAAATTTTGACATTTACTAATTACATGTTTTTCTTGATGAAAGGTTTGAATTCTTGAATTCAAAATGCTACAGAAAACCTTTCCCAAGTTGCTGTTTACGCAAATTCCCCTGTAATTATTGGGTTCTGATTTGTCTCCACTTTTGTGGATAGGGGAGATGAGCCCCTGGTTCCAGACATCAGGGAAGCAGCCAGAAGTTAAAACCATGTTGAACAATTTAAGCACAGCATTTTGCAACTCGGGTGTGTTGTTTTTCGGCATTTTGCTTGAGAGCCAAGTCTGTCTACGGTGGCCTCTCAATAGCAAGGCTATGCTCACTAAGTCTGTACATAGTCAAAGCTTTCCTTAAGTTTGGGTCAGTCACCGTGGACAGGTATTCTGCCACTGTGTACTCTCTGTTTAGGGCCAAATAGCATTCTACTTTGCTCTGTTTTTTTGTTAATTCTTTCCAATGTGTCAAGTAATTACAGTGCCTTGCGAAAGTATTCGGCCCCCTTGAACTTTGCGACCTTTTGCCACATTTCAGGCTTCAAACATAAAGATATAAAACTGTATTTTTTTGTGAAGAATCAACAACAAGTGGGACACAATCATGAAGTGGAACGACATTTATTGGATATTTCAAACTTTTTTAACAAATCAAACACTGAAAAATTGGGCGTGCACAATTATTCAGCCCCCTTAAATTAATACTTTGTAGCGCCACCTTTTGCTGCGATTAAAGCTGTAAGTCGCTTGGGGTATGTCTCTATCAGTTTTGCACATCGAGAGACTGACATTTTTTCCCATTCCTCCTTGCAAAACAGCTCGAGCTCAGTGAGGTTGGATGGAGAGCATTTGTGAACAGCAGATTTCAGTTCTTTCCACAGATTCTCGATTGGATTCAGGTCTGGACTTTGACTTGGCCATTCTAACACCTGGATATGTTTATTTTTGAACCATTCCATTGTAAATTTTGCTTTATGTTTTGGATCATTGTCTTGTTGGAAGACAAATCTCCATCCCAGTCTCAGGTCTTTTGCAGACTCCAGGTTTTCTTCCAGAATGGTCCTGTATTTGGCTCCATCTATCTTCCCATAAATTTTAACCATCTTCCCTGTCCATGCTGAAGAAAAGCAGGCCCAAACCATGATGCTGCCACCACCATGTTTGACAGTGGGGATGGTGTGTTCAGGGTGATGAACTGTGTTGCTTTTACGCCAAACATAACGTTTTGCATTGTTGCCAAAAAAGTTCAATTTTGGTTTCATCTGACCAGAGCACCTTCTTCCACATGTTTGGTGTGTCTCCCAGGTGGCTTGTGGCAAACTTTAAACTACACTTTTTATGGATATCTTTAAGAAATGGCTTTCTTCTTGCCATTCTTTCATAAAGGCCAGATTTGTGCAATATACGACTGATTGTTGTCCTATGGACAGAGTCTCCCACCTCAGCTGTAGATCTCTGCAGTTCATCCAGAGTGATCATGGGCCTCTTGGCTGCATCTCTGATCAGTCTTCTCCTTGTATGAGCTGAAAGTTTAGAGGGACGGCCAGGTCTTGGTAGATTTGCAGTGGTCTGATACTCCTTCCATTTCAATATTATCGCTTGCACAGTGCTCCTTGGGATGTTTAAAGCTTGGGAAATCTTTTTGTATCCAAATCCGGCTTTAAACTTCTTCACAACAGTATCTCGGACCTGCCTGGTGTGTTCCTTGTTCTTCATGATGCTCTCTGCGCTTTTAATGGACCTCTGAGTCTATCACAGTGCAGGTGCATTTATACAGAGACTTGATTACACACAGGTGGATTGTATTTATCATCATTAGTCATTTAGGTCAACATTGGATCATTCAGAGATCCTCACTGAACTTCTGGAGAGAGTTTGCTGCACTGAAAGTAAAGGGGCTGAATAATTTTGCACGCCCAATTTTTCAGTTTTTGATTTGTTAAAAAAGTTTGAAATATCCAATAAATGTCGTTCCACTTCATGATTGTGTCCCACTTGTTGTTGATTCTTCACAAAAAAATACAGTTTTATATCTTTATGTTTGAAGCCTGAAATGTGGCAAAAGGTCGCAAAGTTCAAGGGGGCCGAATACTTTCGCAAGGCACTGTATCTTTTTGTTTTCTCATGATTTGGTTGGGTCTAATTGTGCTGCTGTCCTGGGGCTCTGTGGGGTGTGTTTGTGAACAGAGCCCCAGGACCAGCTTGCTTAGGGGACTCTTCTCCAGGTTCATCTCTCTGTAGGTGATGGCTTTGTTATGGAAGGTATGGGAATCGCTTCCTTTTAGGTGGTTGTAGAATTTAACAGATTTTGATAATTAGTGGGTATCGGCCTAATTCTGCTCTGCATGCATTATTTGGCGTTCTACGTTGTACACTTTCTCTCTCTCTCACACACACCCTCTCTCACACACATCTCCCCCCACCCCCTCCCTCCCTCTCTCACTCACACACACACACAGCTCTCCCCACACCCTCTCTCTCACACACACACACACCTCTCTCTCTCTCTCTCTGTGTGATTGTTAGTTTTTAAATATATAGAACCATTATCTTTTCAATATGACCAAAAGTATGTGGACACCTGCTTGTCAAACATCTCATTCCAAAATCATGAGCATTAAACATGGATTTGGCCCCCCTTTGCTGCTATAACAGCCTCCACTCTTCTGGGAAGGCCTTCCCGCTAGATGTTGGAACATTGCTGCAGGAACTTGCTCCCATTCAGCCACAAGAGCATTAGTGAGGTCAGCACTGATGTTGGGTAATTACGCCTGGTTCGCAGTCAGTGTGCCAATTCATCCCAAAGGTGTTTGATGGGGTTGAGGTCAGCGTTCTGTGCAGGCCAGCGTACCAAGATCACCGACAACCCTAGCAGCGTACCAAGTAGAGGTCGACCGATTAAATCGGGATGGCTGATTAATTAGGGCCGATTTCAAGTTTTCATAACAAATCGGAAATCGGTATTTTGGGGAGCCGATTCTTCATATATATATATATATATATATATATATAAAAAAATCTATCTTCATTTAACTAGGCAAGTCAGTTAAGAACACATTCTTATTTTCAATGACGGCCTAGGAACAGTGGGTTAACTGCCTTGTTCAGGGGCAGAACGACAGAGTTTCAACTTGTCAGCTCTGGGGATCTAATCTTGCAACCTTACAGTTAACTAGTCCAACGCTCTAACCACCTGCCTCTCATTGCACTCCACGAGGAGCCTGCCTGTTACGCGAATGCAGTAAGCCAAGCTAAGTTTCTAGCTAGCATTAAACTTCTTATAAAAATCAATCAATCATAATCACTAGTTATCTACACATGGTTGATATTACTAGTTTATCTAGCGTGTCCTGTGTTGCATATAATGGATGCAACGCTGGGGGATGATAACAAAAGGGCATGTGAAAAAAGCACAATCGTTGGACGACTGTCCCCAACCATAAACACCGACGTCTTTCTTAAGATCAATACACAGAAGTAGATATTTTTTAACCTGCATATTTAGCTAAAAGAAATCCAGGTTAGCAGGCAATATTAACCAGGTGAAATTGTGTCACTTCTCTAGCGTTCATTGCACGCAGAGTCAGGGTATATGCAACAGTTTGGGCCGCCTGGCTCATTGTGAACTAATTTGCCAGAATTTGACGGAATTATGACATAACATTGAAGATTGTGCAATGTAAAAATAATATTTAGACTTAGGGATGCCACCCGTTATATGGAACCATTCGGTATTTTATCTTTCACTGAAATAAACGTTTTGTTTTTCGAAATGATAGTTTCCGGATTTGACCATATTAATGACCAAGGGCTCTTATTTCTGTGTGTTATTATGTTATAATTAAGTCTATGATTTGATATTTGATAGAGCAGTCTGACTGAGCAGTGGTAGGCAGCAGCAGGCTCGTAAGCATTCATTCAAACAGCACTTTCGTGCTGACTTGGAGTAGTTATTCCTCTTGCTCTGCAAGGGCCGCGGCTTTTGTGGAGCAATGGGTAACGCTGCTTCGAGTGTGGCTGTTGTCAATGTGTTCCTGGTTCGAGCCCAGGTAGGGGCAAGGAGAGGAACGGAAGCTATACTTTTACGCTGGCAATACTATAGTGCCTATAAGAACATCCAATAGTCAAAGGTATATGAAATACAAATGGTATAGAGAGAAATGTCCTATAAATACTATATTAACTACAACCTAAAACCTCTTAACTTGGAATATTGAAGTCATGTTAAAAGGAACCACCAGCTTTCATATGTTCTCATGTTCTGAGCAAGGAACTTAAACGCTAGCTTTTTTTACATGGCACATATTGCACTTTTACTTCTCCAACACTTTGTTTTTGCATTATTTAAACAAAATTGAACATGTTTCATTATTTATTTGAGGCTAAATGGATTTTTATTGATGTATTATATTAAGTTAGAATAAGTGTTCATTCAGTATTGTTGTAATTGTCATTTTTTTTATTTAAAAAAAAAAAACGGCCGATTAATATGTATCGGCTTTTTTTGGGTCCTCCAATAAATCGGTATTGGCGTTGAAAAATCATATTCGGTCGACCTCTAGTACCAAGATCACCGACAATCCTAGCAGTGTACCAAGATCACCGACAACATTATCAGTGTACCTAGATGACCAATAGGCCTATCCCCAACACCAACTGCCAAAAGAGGGGAAAGAGGAAGAGAGAGAGGAAGGAGAGAGACAGACACACCACGCATTAGGGTTATAGGGATCCCAGCAAGGAGTGTAGGTGTGTGTGTGTACTGGGGGGAGACGAGGAGGACGAGGCGAGGAGGAGGGGGGCGATGAGGAGGAGGAGGGGGCAGAATGGGAGAGAGCAAGTACGGGTGAGGAGGGGAGTGGGAGATAAGATGAGGATGGGTGAGTATGTTTCGCCTGGGCTATAAACCAATCCCCACCACAGCTAATCAATACAGGCCCAGTGGAATTAACAGTTATCTTAAAGCCCTTTAACAACAACAGCTTGATTAACACAATCATCCATTATTAAACACCCACACACCCAGGGCAAGCTCAGGGAGGGATGGATGGGGAGGGAGGGAGAGAAGTTACTAGAAGGAGTTAAGAGGGGGCTGAAGTGAGGGAGGGAGGTGGAGATGGAGCGGAGGGAAAGAGAGAAGTTACTAGAAGGAGTTAAGAGGGGGCTGAAGTGAGGGAGGGAGGTGGAGATGGAGCGGAGGGAAAGAGAGAGGGAGTGACAGGATAAATATATGGTTACATCTGTTGAAGAATCTGCTCTGGTTCTGATGGCACCTGTGGGGATGGGATAGAGATGGTGTGTGTGTCTAGGCATGGAACGCTGAGGGGGTGGGGGGGGGTCAGGGTAGAGGTTTAGGAGAGACTGGTGTTGAGCTGGGAGGCTTGCATGCCTGTCATGACTGGAAGCACACAGCCACATAAGAGAGCAGAGAAAACGTAACTGCCCCCAAGGGATGGACTTGGGCAGGGACGGGATGAGGGAGGAACTGGGATGGGATGAGGGAGGGACTGGGGCAGGGATGAGGGAGGGACTGGGGCAGGGACGGGATGAGGGAGAGACTGGGATGGGATGAGGGAGGGACTGGGATGGGATGAGGGAGGGAGTGGTGCAGGGACGGGATGAGGGAGGGACTGGGACGGGATGAGGGAGGGACTGGGATGGGATGAGGGAGGGACTGGGGCAGGGACGGGACGAAGGAGGGACTGGGACGGGATGAGGGAGGGACTGGGACGGGATGAGGGAGGGACTGGGGCAGGGATGAGGGAGGGACTGGGGCAGGGATGAGGGAGAGACTGGGATGGGATGAGGGAGAGATGGGATGGGATGAGGGAGAGATGGGATGAGGGAGGGACGGGGTGAGGGAGGGACTGGGGCAGGGACGGGATGAGGGAGGGACTGGGGCAGGAGGAGGGGTCACTGGCTGGATAACTCTAGAGAACCAGAATAGACAGGGGGGGGTCTGGTCCTGAAATGTAAAGTTGGAAAGGCTGAGAGAGAGAGATTAGAGGGTTGGGTTTCCCCATGCCAGGGGCTGGGGCTAGAGGGCTCTGCCTGGGTTTGGTGGAGAGGGCCTGGTCGAGCAGCACTGGACGGGATGGGGAAGTGAGTCAGGGGTGATAATTGGTCCTTCACCTTTACCCAGCTGACCCAAGGAGAGCAGGGGAGCAGAACTAGACAGGACAGGTTGAGAGGGAGGCAGGGGAAGGGTAGACTGAGGAGGGAGTGTGAGAATGATCTGGCCCCTAGCCATGCACAGCTGACCCAGGGAAAGAAGGATGGGACAGGTTGAGAGAGAACGGGTAAACTAGCTAGGAGTCTAGGAACGGGGGAGACAGGGGTGACCCAGGTAGAGCATCAGCCAACCAGTTAAATAGGAAAAGATCACTCCCTCTGGAGAAAAGGATAGAGGTGAGAAAAATAGGAATAGGGATAAAGGGAGTGGGCAAGGAGGTGGGGGGAGACAGTATAAATGGGGAAGAACTAGAGGGGGGAAAGTGAGGGGAAGAGGAGGGAAGGCAGGAAAAGCATAGCTGAGAACAGCCTCTGAATCTGGAGTCTATGATCTATGGTATGGGAGGTCAGAGTGGCAGGGACAGGCCCGTGCACATGGCTCTACCCATCTCCACTCATCTTCCCCCCCACACACACTACATTATACCAGCAGGGTGCAGAAGAGGGGTTGACTAGTAGGTGCTATTAGCGGAGTGAGTGAGAGATACTGGTGATACTGATTGACAGACAAAGTGGCTGTGGTTCATTAGTAATCTATTGAGTGCGAGTATGTCAAAAAGTTGTTTGAGAGTGTAAAAGAGAAGAGTGAGTAAGTAAACGAGTACTATATGTATGTGAGTGCGTGAGTAAGTAAACGAGTACTATATGTATGTGAGTGAGTGAGTAAGTAAACGAGTACTATATGTATGCATGTGAGTGAGTAAGTAAACGAGTACTATATGTATGCATGTGAGTGAGTAAACGAGTACTATATGTATGTGAGTGAGTAAACGAGTACTGTATGTATGTATGTATGTATGTATGTATGTATGTATGTATGTATGTATGTATGTATGTATGTATGTATGTGAGTGAGTGACTAAACGAGTACTATATGTATGTATGTGAGTGAGTGACTAAACGAGTACTATATGTATGCGAGTGAGTGAGTAAACGAGTACTATATGTATGTGAGTGAGTGAGTGAGTGAGTAAACGAGTACTATATGTGGCCAGAAAACTGTATGGTGGTGAGGTAACCCCATACAGACAGATTCATGTCCTGTTTAACTCGGAGGGTAAACTAGCATAAAGCCTGTCCGTCTCTCCTCCTCTGAGGTTCACCATCCTAAACCCACTGGAGGACTAGAGGGAGGATTGTCTTACAGGTGGGGGTTAGAGGCTAGAACAGAGCTGAACCTCAACTACCAAGCACTAACGTACCTAACCCTCCTACCCCCTCACCCACTACCCCTGCCCTAACGGGAACACAAGTGTCCCTGCATGCGGCCGGGTAGGAGGGAGAGAGAGACCGAGCAGGAGAGAGGAGGCCCCATAATTAACATGCCAGGCAATCTGAGGACTCTGTGCTCCTCTTCCAACACCAATGCCAAACCCCCATGATTATTATGGTAACACTTCACTCTGTGAAGACACATGGAGGAGAGGGAGGGAGTGTTGGATTACTGGAGGGTTGAGGAGGGGGCTGGGGTGAGGGATAGATGGAGTGAGGAGGTGGAAGCCAGTGTCCTGCTCTGTGATTGACATGTTTAGCAGCAGCTTCCTGGAGCTTTGCGTTATACAACAGAACACATTCTGGGTACTGTACTCAAAACACAAGACTCAGAGCAGGTGGATGGGAAAAAATTGTAAATGTTTATTCTCAACTGCACCGTTTGTAATGTTGACATTTTAGTGCAATGCAAACCAGTGGTAGCCTGGTGGACCCAGTGATCAGTTGAACTGAAGTAGCCTGCTGAACCCAGTGATCAGTTGAACTGAAGTAGCCTGCTGGACCCAGTGATCAGTTGAACTGAAGTAGCCTGGTGGACCCAGTGATCAGTTGAACTGAAGTAGCCTGGTGGACCCAGTGATCAAGCTGGTTCCACCAAGCTAAACCGGCTGTGCAACAGTCTTTCATCAAACAAACTTCAGCAGAAACCCATACCTGAATAAATAGCCAGGTCTACTGTATGTAGAGGCCAAAGGTTTGCATGAATCCTTGTAAACACACTAAAACTGATGTCATAGACTAAACCATAATAAAATCAATCTCAGTGACTGTCACATGACCATGACCCATATGGCCTTGAGGTTTAACATGGGAACATTCCCACCCAGTTGCAGTCCTTATTGCCACTAACTAACACCCCTGTTGGCATGTCTTTGGACATCATATGTGTGTGCCCGTGCATGTCATCCTGTTAAGGATTCTGATTTATCTAGCCAGCAGGGCACAGAACACCTTTGACTGCTCTGGGGACCAAGAAAACATTTACCCCGTTTTTGGCAATGAAGCCCTTAATCTCCTCCCCCAGAGTCAGATGGACTGGTGGTTACCTCGAACTTCCTTCATACTGGACAGAGACATAAAATGGTCTCCACGAGTTTATCGGATTCTGGGGAAGGAGATAAAGGGGATACATTGGCCAAATCCAATGTATCCCCTTTAACTGGGAAGAGTTCACGCTAACGTTACGATTTCTGCCTACACCCACTCAAACCATGGCTTACACATTTCAACACGCTCCTGAACCACCGGGTCCAACCCGCTCACTTATACTCAGAAACATATGAACGCACACAGGCACACTAACACACACACACACACAGACCATAGCTCAAAGGTTTCAGAACTCCACATAGATCCTCTGAGTCGTCACAGAATATCAAACAGACAAACCCTGGTAAAAGACTGTTCTATGCAACGAAACGTGTACACAGGCGTGTGTGTGTGAGCATTTACACAGGCCTGTGTGTGAGCATTTACACAGGCCTGTGTGTGAGCATTTACACAGGCCTGTGTGTGAGCGTTTGTGTGTGTAGGTGAAGTATTCCTAGTATCCATCCCCTCTCCGTCCCGGTTCAGGGTGGTTTATGTGCATCTGTCACGCATGGCCTGTCTATCAGGTCTTTAGTTATGGCCAGTTGACAGGTTGACGAGAGACAGAGCTGAGAGAGGAGGTCCTACCATCATACAGCTCAGTACAGGGGGCTGGAGGGTGCATGTGTTTTTGTGTGTGTGATTCTGTGGATGCTGGAGGGTGCATGTGTTTTTGTGTGTGTGATTCTGTGGATGCTGGAGGGTGCATGTGTTTTTGTGTGTGTGATTCTGTGGATGCTGGAGGGTGCATGTGTTTTTGTGTGTGTGATTCTGTGGATGCTGGAGGGTGCATGTGTTTTTGTGTGTGTGATTCTGTGGATGCTGGAGGGTGCATGTGTTTTTGTGTGTGTGATTCTGTGGATGCTGGAGGGTGCATGTGTTTTTGTGTGTGTGATTCTGTGGATGCTGGAGGGTGCATGTGTTTTTGTGTGTGTGATTCTGTGGATGCTGGAGGGTGCATGTGTTTTTGTGTGTGTGATTCTGTGGATGCTGGAGGGTGCATGTGTTTTTGTGTGTGTGATTCTGTGGATGCTGGAGGGTGCATGTGTTTTTGTGTGTGTGATTCTGTGGATGCTGGAGGGTGCATGTGTTTTTGTGTGTGTGATTACCTCATGCAGCCATGTGAGTGAGTGAGTGACACACACACAGTGTGCCCACCTGTTTGACACCGAGGGCCTGAGAAAGTGAAGAGGAATGAACAGAATGTCTGTCTGTGAGCACTGGGGTTGGGCCCAGATATGTTAGTGTGTGTGTGTGTGTGTGTGTGTGTGTGTGTGTGTGCCTGATTAACACAGCTATGGGAGAGTGGTGGGGAATGGCATTTAGAGTGGGATATTTTACCAAGCAGCTGAGGAGAGAAATAAACACACACGGGATTCACTCTCCTCACTCTATAGCCTCACTATTAAAATAGTGAGAGACGATTACTGGTGTGCACAGAAAGTTTATTTTACACAAACGGGTACATGCATGGACATAGCAACTGTGTAGTCTGAAATTTAAAAAAACACATGCCCTATAGAGCTCTGTGTGTGAACAGAGAAAGAAGAGAGTTTTCAGGAAAGAGAGAGAGGAGTGATAGAGGAGAGATTCTGGTGAGAAACTAGAGTGTGTGTGAACCAGCGAATGATGCAGAGAAACAAACTAAAAGAAAGACATTAAGCCACAGCCAAATAAGGACAGGCTTTTGAGTGAGATGCATCAAATGACATCAGCGTGTGTTGTATTGGTGCTGTATTTTAACTATATATGTGATGCTAGATGGAATGGTTCAATCAACTCAATACACAAAGAGATCTTTAGAAATCTGCTGCCCTGATTTAAATATATATACACACACACACACACACACACACACACACACACACACACACACACACACACACACACACACACACACACACACACACATATACATATATACACACATATACATATATATATATATATATATACATACATATACATATACACATGTATATATATGAGTGTGTGTGTATATATTATATACCATTTGGCTGACACTTTTATCAGACGCGACTTCCAGTCACAGTACAGAGAGGGTGTCGTGGGGTTGGCTTGATCTGATTAACGACATCAGAGACAGACGAAATATGAGGTGGCAATCGCTCCGGCCAGGGAACGTAGACCTCTTTATCAACATGCAGTCATGTCGGCCAAAACAACCATCTATAGTTGCAAGTGTGCATGCAACATTTGGTTCTGGATGCAGGGATGAATCTGCCCTGCAATTAACAGATCCACACATCTGCCCTGCAATTAACAGATCCACACATCTGCCCTGCAATTAACAGATCCACACATCTGCCCTGCAATTAACAGATCCACACATCTGCCCTGCAATTAACAGATCCACACATCTGCCCTGCAATTAACAGATCCACACATCTGCCCTGCAATTAACAGATCCACACATCTGCCCTGCAATTAACAGATCCACACATCTGCCCTGCAATAACAGATCCACACATCTGCCCTGCAATAACAGATCACACATCTGCCCTGCAATTAACAGATCCACACATCTGCCCTGCAATTAACAGATCCACACATCTGCCCTGCAATTAACAGATCCACACATCTGCCCTGCAATAACAGATCCACACATCTGCCCTGCAATTAACAGATCCACACATCTGCCCTGCAATTAACAGATCCACACACCTGCCCTGCAATTAACAGATCCACACATCTGCCCTGCAATAACAGATCCACACACCTGCCCTGCAATTAACAGATCCACACATCTGCCCTGCAATAACAGATCCACACATCTGCCCTGCAATAACAGATCCACACATCTGCCCTGCAATAACAGATCCACACATCTGCCCTGCAATAACAGATCCACACATCTGCCCTGCAATAACAGATCCACACATCTGCCCTGCAATTAACAGATCCACACATCTGCCCTGCAATTAACAGATCCACACATCTGCCCTGCAATAACAGATCCACACATCTGCCCTGCAATAACAGATCCACACATCTGCCCTGCAATTAACAGATCCACACATCTGCCCTGCAATTAACAGATCCACACATCTGCCCTGCAATAACAGATCCACACACCCACAAGTTACGTCTCATATACTAAAGCTGAAGAACTGCACATTCAGGTACTTTTTATGGTGAATTCATTAAACATAAAAAGGAAAATGCCGCACACTGCTGCTCATGATACAAGGTGATTTTATTATGATGTTCCGACCCGGTCTTCATCATGCCTGTGTGTGTTTGTCAGTCAAGCTCGTTGTTAGAGGACTTTAAGATTATAACTTTTTGACCCTAGAGTGTGCGTGAACTGTGGCAAAAACAGTGGTGGAAAAAATGCCCAATTGTCATATCTTTGAGTAAAGATAACTTAATAGAAAATGACTGAAGTAAGTGTAAAATACTGTGTTTTTGGTTTTAAATATACTTAACTATCAAAAGTAAATGTAATTGCAATAATATACTTAAGTATCAAAAATAAAATGACAAGTATACATCATTTCAAACTCCTTATATTAAGCAAACCAGACGACACCATTTACTTTCTTCCCATCTACAGATAGCCAGGGGAACACTCCAACACTCAGACATCATTTACAAACAAAGCCATTGTGTTTCGTGAGTCTGCCAGATCAGAGGCAGTAGGGTTGATCAGTGATGATCAAAATGCACATTTGGGTGTCTGGGAAAATGTATGGAGTAAAAAAGTACAAAAATATAAATAGTAAAGTACAGATAAGTAAAAATACTTTTACGTTTTTTGGGCTAAGTACTTACCCCTGAATAAAATCACCCGGGCGCACGAGCAAGTGTGCTGCAATTTCCTTTTCCTGCGCGCATGACTAAATCGCTTTGAATAAATCTGTCTGCTGAATGGCATAATAATATATTTTAAATAATTGAATCACCAAGTCACATGAAGACCTAATAGCAGAGTCCAAGGGTAAGACTACTACATCGTATTATAGAAGAATTATACAGTCACTAAGTGAAGCCTAAATACATCTGTGGTTAGATGCACACATGACACTGAACACCACAGGTAGCATGTGTGTGCATGTGCACACGTGTGAGAGATGACAGGTTGCAGACAGTGGGAAATGACAATGAGAGGTTAACAGGGTCTGATGACAGACCACACAGCAGTGATTTATAGACCTAATAAATGGGCTGATCGTCGGCACGGTAACAAGATCCCCACAAGGTTTGGGGAATGGGGGGGTACTAATAACTTGATGCTGAGATGGGGGGAAATAGCTGCCATATCAGATCCAGTACAGGAACCTGAACCACTCCACCTCTAACGCACAAACAGGTCAACATTCTAACCCCGCCCGGGTGGGAGGAAGAAGACTGTGTGTGTGTGTGTGTGTGTGTGTGTGTGTGTGTGTGTGTAGCAGTGAAAGGGATCTGTCCTGCCAGGGTGATTTACACAAAACAGAGCTAGAGACAAACTGACAACAGAAACTGCAATAAAACACTACCCAGCCACTGACTGAGGGGACAAGAATGTGTGTGTGTACCAAATAAAGTCATGCCAACTCTCAATCAGTTAACCATATGTTGAGTGAGGGACAGCAACAGTACACACACCCCTTCCTATATCTAGAAATACTCCTTCACACCATCACACGGGATAATCTGACATTTGTTTAGTAAACAAACAATAGCCGGTTGCCCTCTCAGCTTTGCCCCTTGACCTTTGCAAAAACCAAAGTGGACACGTTGTTTGCGGAACGCACAACCTAGGTTACACTTGTGAGGAACACGTTTTGGTTAATTTCCTTCCATTGACGAATGGTCAATTTATTCATCGTCTTTTGTTTGTAGCGCTCCTGTTAATGTTGAGTAAGTATGTGCATCCGATTATGCAGACTACCTGGCCTGCATGCAAATGTAGGCCTAGAAATGTGCCCATTTGTGGATCTGATAGTATTTCTGATTGTCTTAACTCCCCACCACCGTGGAGCTTCTCAAAGTCATTTTTTTCTTCACAACGTACTTTTATTTCCCTTGAGAATGACAATAGGTCCCCAACGTAGCCCATTTTAAACATCTTTCCAGCTCTCTTCCACTCTTGCTCTGATCCGGTGGAACCTTCGTAAAATAGGCCTACCTGATTACTTCTTATCCCTGGTGCAGATAGCCTACAGCTGTCTGTCAGGAGCTCACTGGCACGGGAAACTATGAGGGCCCAGAATATTCTATACAATGTTGCAAGCTTGCAAGCACCAGCTTCAGGCCAGACCAAGTTAATAGTTGATACAATGTTTTAAGTTCCTTGCAGACAGGCCATGTGTAGCCAATGTGATCTATAGAATGCCTTTTAAATTAGGATATTTTCTACCGGCAATATTTTTATTTGTTGGCTTTATGTAGGCTATTTTTACATAGAAGCAATATAAGTTACTTTAAGAATCATGATTAACCACATTATAATGATCTTGAGATACGAAGGCTTTATTCTAAATGAAATGAAAATCAGAACTGGCACGCAGATCGGTAGAAATAGTAGGATAAATTGTCACTCCAAATGGAAAAGGTTGACAACCCCTGGTGCAGCCTAACTTCAGGAGCTTCATGACAGAATCTATGACCAGCAGTAGCTGGAGGAGAGACAGGAACAGGTTCTTCTTCTGGCCAGACTATTACACCCCCCCCCCCAAAGTAATTTGTGAGTCTTAATTATTTAATTGAATCACTGTGTGCTTAAAGCATCAGACAAGCTCAGTAGCCTACATATAGTTGATTTTATGAAAACATATAGGGTGTGTCGATATAGGGAAAAATAGAAGTTAACATTTTGACCAATCGATTTGTTGAAAGAACAGACGACGCTAGGTTGACTAAGATTTTGTTTTGTCAGGGATAGCCCTAGTGGAAACTACAAACTTCAGAAGCCTTTTTAAACCTCAAATGCACTGCTAGTTTGCAATTCCTGCTCTACAGGACAATTCCTGCAACAACATGGTGATCAAATTAAGATCATACACCTGTATGTTAACCTTTTTGGGATAGGGGGCAGCATTTTTACTTTTGGATGAATAGCGTGCCCAGAGTGAACTACCTCCTACTCTGTCCCAGATGCTAATATATGCATATTATTAGTATTGGATAGAAAACTCTCTGAGGTTTCTAAAACTGTTTGAATGATGTCTGTGAGTATAACAGAACTCATATGGCAGGCGAAAACCTGAGAAAAACCCAACCATGAAATGGGATATCTGAGGTTTGTAGTTTTTCAAAGCTTGGCCTACAGTATCTTTGGAGTCAAGTTGCACTTCCTACGGCTTCCACTAGATGTCAACCGTCTTTAGAAACTGGTTTGAGGATTCTACTATAAAGGAGGGGCTCATGAGACCTGCTTGAGTCAGTGGTCTGGCAGAGTGTCTCAGGCTCGTGACGTGTGCTCCCGACAGAGTTAGCTCTCGTTCCAGTGCTTTTCTTCAGACATAGGAATTCTCCGGTTGGAACATTGATGTTTTATGTTAAAAACATCCTAAAGATTGATTCCATACATCGTTTGACTTGTTTCTACGACCTGTAACAGAACTTTTCGAGTTTTTGTCTGGACGAAGTGCTCGCGCCTCATGAAGATGGATTACTAGGCTGAATACGCGAACAACAAGTGGCTATTTGTACATAAATTATGGACTTCATGGAACAAATCAGTCATTTATTGTCGAACTGGGATTCCTGGGAGTGCCTTCTGATGATCATCAAAGGCAAGTGAATATTTGTGTTATTTCTAACTTCTAGTGACTCCAAAATGGCGGATATTTCTCTGGCTGGATTGGGCTCTGAGCGCCGTTCTCAGATTATACTTTTTCTGTAAAGTTTTTTTGAAATCTGACACAGCGGTTGCATTAAGGAGAAGCCTATCTTTAATTGTGAATAACACTTGTATGTTTTATCAATGTTTATTATCAGTATTTCTGCAAAATCACCGGATGTTTTGGAATCAAAACATTACTGCACGTAACGCGCCAATGTAAACTGAGATTTTTGGATATAAATATGCACATTTTCGAACAAAACATACATGTTTTGTGTAACATGATGTCCTATGAGTGTCATCTGATAAAGATCATCAAAGGTTAGTGATTAATTTGATCTATATTTCTGCTTTTTGTGACTCCTATCTTTGGCTGGAAAAATGGCTGTGTGTTTTTTTGACTTGGTGGTGATCTAACAATCAGATTAGATTAACAAGAAGTTTCTTTCATTTGCTGTATTGGACTTGTTAATGTGTGAAAGTTACATATTTCCAAAAAATATTTTTGAATTTTGCGCGCTGCCTTTTCAGCGGAATGTTGTCGAGGGGTTCCGCTAGCGGAACACCTGCGCTAGAAAGGTTAAAGGGGAAATCCAACACTTTTCAACCTCATGTTCAATATCTCCAGCACCATACCAGTGTATTTTACAAATTACGTGTATCTACATTCTGTAGTTTCCCTTTAAGATTCAGAGAAATAACAGAGCAAACAATGTGATTATAATAGGCTACACCTACATTACACAGACATAGATAAACAGTCACAAAGAGACCAACAAAGACAGATAGAGAGGCTGAAATAGAGATGGATGGAGGGAGGGAGAGAACTAGGAGAGAGATCCGTCACATAGGGCCTGAACCCGCATGGCTCAGCACTCCTCCTTTCTGTGTTCTGTCCGTTCCTGTCGTTTATCTGCTTTATTAGGTTATCTGGGCTCTCACCCCCCCCATCCCCAGGATTCATTACGGCCTTAACTGCTCACTTAGGTTTATGCTCTCTTTAAATTAAACTGCAGATAACCGGGCAGCCAAATAAACACCTGCACTACCACCGAGAAAGAGAGAACTCATTGAAGAGGAAATTAAGAAAAATAACAGTGTGTGTGTGGTCATCAGTACTGTAAGACTGGTCCACATCATTAGTAATTCAATTTGCTCTTTATTAGAGGCTCTTATCTGCAGCACAGACGGCTACTTTCTATCTCTCTCCCTCGTTCCATCTTCTTCTATCGCAACATTCTTTCCTCTATTTATCCTTCCCTCCATCACTGAGAAACAAACAATATAAGTCCTGCTTCAGGCCAGCTACATCTCTACACTTACAGAGGACGATAAAGCAGAGAACTAGGAGAAAGAATGACTGGATGGAGAGAGATGGGGGGGACGGGGGGTCAGAGACAGAACGAGACAAGAGAAGAATTAGACAGTAGGAAAGCAATTGAGGACAGATAATTTGTGTGAGAGGGGGAGAGGAGGAGGGTGAATGAAGAGAGAGAAAGGAGAGAGAAGCAGAGAGAGTGAGCTATGGAGAGAGTGCCAGACAGCCAGCCATCAGGATGAATAAAGCCTAATGTTAATAGTGATGGCTTTTTTAATGTCTGCTCGACTCCATTGACTGGGGGCGATTACACTGAGATGGGCATGAGAGGGATGAAGAGAATGGAGGGGTGGAAGGAAGGAAGGAAGGGAGGAGGGGCCGAGGGTTGTAAAAACACAGATTGCATTCCATCAGGTTAGGTCTATATTCTCTAGTTCGTTAAAACAATCCAATTTGCAAAAGGATAATTATGCATTAGCTGCTTTTTATCTAGTGGGCTGGCTGGGGGGAGAGGAGAGTGGTGGTGGTGCCAGGACTTGATAGCAGCAGCCTCTTCCCCACCTTCACCCACTGCAAATTACCCACTATCACAGCTCAATTGGGTAATCAATTACCACCCCTTCCTACCCCCTACACACACACACAGATCACAGCAGCTCTCCATAGGCCTCTCAGAGAGGAATGCTGACCCCTATTGGAGAGAGGGGACAGTGTGGAATAAAATTGGCCCAATCAAAGCACTGGCAAGAGTGCAAATGTCCAACAGTGTCCTAAAATGAGTCACTAAACCATAGAGCTATTAGATAGACTGGATCCACAGTACTGTCCATGTAATGTCATTCTCCACGGAGGATATATTCATTAAGTGAATTTGTCACGGCTAAAAGAGAACACCACTCGCAACTAGCTGAATTAATTAGCTAGACCTCCTGAGTCCCGAGTAGAAGGAAAATTATAGTAAACAAACTATTTATCTAATTGGACCTCTATATGATTTACTCTCACTACCAGTGGAAATCTGACGATGTGTTAAGTTTAAAATGGATAGAAATTCCATGAATTCCTCCATTTATTTCAGAGGTACAGTTGATATAACAGGGGTCAGAGTTGTAAATTGACCAGAAACACCTCTTGGCCTAATAGGATGGATCATATTTACCTCCGTATTCCCTAGTGTTTGCCAGGACGTAATCGTAATTAGTAAGATCTTATTTATTTTTCCTGGTTAAATAAAATGTCAAATAAAGTGCTGTCTTTCTACCTGTCCTGGAGGGGCTGGGGGAGAGACGTCGTAGCTTGTGTCTGCCGAACGAGACCAGTTCACGGGACATGGTCCTCTTCACACCTCCCGGGCTCCAGACCGGGGTGTGTGTCCGAACCGGGCTGTGTGTCCGTCGGTGGAGAGAGTAGCGGCTGTTCAGGGTCATGTCTGCTGGGCTGGACCTCCGCTCGGATCCAGACTCACTGCAACACACAGGACAAGGTATGTGTCAGAGACAGGTAGGTGTGTGTGGTGTGTGTGTGTGAAAACATTCAGAAAAATATAGATTTGGCCAAAGGCAACATTACATGTTCACAGATACAAAATCAGGATAAAAAAGAGACATAATTCCAACATGCATTACCAGACGTAAGAGAATAGGTGTGATACAAGTAAAGACATCTCTGGCTTCCCTTAATCCTCCTCTTTCTCACCTGCTAGCCGACCTCCTGATAATCTTCATCCTACTCCTGAGTTTGAACCCTCCAGGGGAGGAGGGGGGCACTATTATGCGTTGAGTTACAGATAGAGGGACACTGGACACCCCCTTGGCCCCGTTCTCTTTCTCCGAGGTCCAACGAAACACAGACCCACGTCGGGCCCCTATCCCTCCTCCTGTACCAGTCAGCCCCCCTCCTCCAGACCCTGCCTTCCAGCGGTAGAGACTACTGAGGGAGGTGGAGGCACCTGCTGCCTTACGCTGCTTAGCTAAAAGACTTGGGGATTTGGGTTTCTTGGATTCCCCCTTTCCCTTCTCTGGAGCTCTCTGAGGCAGAGCCAGGGCTTTGGGTGATAGGGGCTTCCGGGACAACCTGGCCTGGCCACTTGCAGAAGACGACACCCAGGTGTACTTGGTGGTCTTAGGGACTGCGATGGATAGACTGAGCCTACGGGGAACCTTCTTGATGGGGGCAGAGGCTCTTCTACTAGGGAGCCCAGGATGGGAGATTGGGATGGGGGAAGAGGTGATGAGTTTGTCTGGGGGCTGGGCCTCTGTTCTGGCCTGGCTGGGCCCAGCTCCTCCTGGCTGATGGCTGTTCACCCAAGTGAACTTGGAGTGTCTCTGGGGAGAGGTTGTTGTCTGGGGCTGGGCTGGTGTGGAATTGGACATGGGGCTTAGTTGGGGTCCTTGTAGGGCACTAGGGGAGGCAGAGAGAGGTGGTGAAAGAAGTAGAGGTGGGTCCGTATCGCTAGGGATGAGGTTGCCGGTGGTTGCCTTGACAGTATGTTTACCTCCTGTGCTGGTTTTCTCAGAGTGACGAGGTCTGATATGCAGCTGAGCAGTGCTCTGGACCATGGTGGTAGTAACAGTAGATTTGTCTGAGACAGGGACACTTGTCAATTCTGTATTATTTTCTCCAGGGTCAGTGGCTTTCACAGGCAGTCCCATGCCCTTCTCTTCAATGGTGGGCTGAAACTCATATTTAGTCTCTCTCTGCTGGTCGTCTGGAGGTCCAGGCCCTGTTAGCCCAGAGAGTCCCAGCCAAGCGTCACCCCCAGGTCCTGTTCTCCCTCTGCCTGATTCAGTCTCTGACTCTATAGCTGTGGCTCCACTGCCTGTCACAGTTCTTCTCACTCCCCCTGTGAGTGCATACTGTTGGCCCCTTGGCCCTGTTAGATCCCCAGATGTAGCATATTTTGTTCTATCCTTCTCTCTTCTAGCCAGGTCCTTATTGCTGTGGCTGGGCTGTGAGGTGCCTCTAGCATTAAGGGACAGCAAGCCAGTAGAGGAGTTGGGTTCTGCAGAAAGTAACGGCTGCTCTAAAGAGTGCTTGGCAGTCTGTATAGTAGGTCTACTTTGCTGGGCTGAGCTGCTCTTGTTATTGAGGGAGTAGGTCTTCCTCCAGTGTCCCGCGGACTGGGGGGGGTAAGGCCCACCCCGGGAGGGGAATGTGGGGGTGAAAGATGAGCTGTGACCCCTGCCTCGTGGCGGTGGCCTCGCTGGGTGCCACTGCCGGACAGAAGTAGAAGGGACATCACCATGGACACTCTTGTGGTTGTTGATGAGACCTGTTAGATGACAGAACGAGGTTAAGAGGTAGCTGGCAAATGTGGTAAATTCAATTTTAAAGGCGTGAATCTAGCTAGCCTCTACGTTCGGTCGTCCATATGTATAGGCAAGAATATAGTTAGTAACCTACGCGCCTGCTAGCGATAGCCAGCTAGCTAGGCATAAACAGATAACGTATTGGTTCACAGGGCCAACACAGCATTCATAAGTCTCAAATTGAATAGTTCAGTATCAGCTAGTTATTAAATATAATACACCAGATATGTTCACTGTACTGTAAACCACCAACTTACTTTGCAACAGATCGATTTGCCTTTTCAGCGCGTCTCTCTCCATGTTTACGTCCGAAGCTCAAATCGTCATCATGTAGCGCCACGAATATGTGTATTGCCGCGTTCAAAACAACTGGGAACTCGGAAAAAACTAGCTCCGACTGGGGAAATTCGATTTGAACGGTCATCAAACTTGGAATTTCAACTCGGGAACTCTGGCCTCTTTCCAGAACTCCGGCTTTCGGACCCAAAGATCACTGGCGTGATGATTTTTGTCTCGTATTTTTCCGAGTTCCCAGTTGTTATCAACGGGGCATATGACGACACAACAGTGAAACGAAAGAGGAAGTGAAGTGACTCGCTAGATACCGAACAAATCTTGCCTACTCTCGTAAGAAGATTTACATTACAACTTACAAGGTAAACAATATTGACTAAAATTGTATCTATAGTACAGCATATGACTGAACATACAGCTTGTAGTAATTGGACTGATAGTTATTGCTCAATGCAATGGAGGAAATAAATAGCTGCGATCGAAGTTGGCTTGCACTTTGCTCAGTAGTCGCAGTTGGCAGCTGGCTTTCACTTTCTACGTGTGGTCTAATGCTGGTGTTATAATGGACTTTCTACGTGTGGTCTAATGCTGGTGTTATAATGGACTTTCTACGTGTGGTCTAATGCTGGTGTTATAATGGACTTTCTACGTGTGGTCTAATGCTGGTGTTATAATGGACTTTCTACGTGTGGTCTAATGCTGGTGTTATAATGGACTTTCTACGTGTGGTCTAATGCTGGTGTTATAATGGACTTTCTGTGGTGTGAGTAAGTTTACGTATGTGTTTATATAAGTACAGTGCATTCGGAAAGTATTCAGACCCCTTCCCTTTTCCACATTGTTACGTTACAGCCTTATTCTCAATGTTTTATCTCCCCCTCAATCTACACACAATACCTCATAATGATGAAGCAAAAACAGGTTTTTAGAAATGTTTTGCAAATGCATATAAAAAAATCAACAACATAAATATCACATTTACATAAGTGTTCAGAACCTTTACTCTGTACTTTGTTGAAGCACCTTTGGCAGTGATTACAGTCTCGAGTCTTCTTGGGTATGAAGCTACAAGCGTGGCACACCTGTATTTGGGGAGTTTCCCCCATTCTTCTCTGAAGATTTCCTCAAGCTCTGTCAGATTGGATGGGGAGTGTCGCTGCACAGCTATTTTCAGGTCTCCAGAGATGTTAGATCGTGTTCAAGTCTGGGCTCTGGCTGGGCCACTCAAGGACATTCAGAAACTCGTCCCGAAGTCACTCCTGTGTTGTCTTGGCTGTGTGCTTAGGTTCGTTGTCCTGTTGGAAGGTGAACCTTCACCCCAGTCTGAGGTCCTGAGTGCTCTGGAGCAGGTTTTCAGATTGCTCTGTTAATCTTTCCCTTGATCCTGACTAGTCTCCCAGTTCCTGCCACTGAAAAACATCCCCACAGCACAATGGCAAATTCCAAGCAGGCTGTCATGTACCTTTTACTGAGGAGTGGCTTCCGTCTTGCCACTCTACCATAAAGTCCTGATTGGTGGAGTGCTGCAGAGATGGTTGTCCTTCTGGAACCTTCTCCTATCTCCACAGAGGAACTCTGGCGCTCTGTCAAAGTGACAAGGCCCTTCTCCCCCGACTGTTCAGTTTGGCCGGGCAGCCAGCTCTAGGAAGAGTCTTGGTGGTTCCAAACTTCTTCCATTTAAGAATGATGGAGGCCACTGTGTTCTTGGTGATCTTCAATGCTGCAGACATTTTTTGGTACCCTTCTCCAGATCTGTGCCTCGACACAATCCTGTTTCGGTGATCTACAGACAATTCCTTCAGCCTCATGGCTTGGTTTTTTCTCTGACATGCACTGTCAACTGTAGGACCTTATACAGTGCCTTGCGAAAGTATTCGGCCCCCTTGAACTTTGCGACCTTTTGCCACATTTCAGGCTTCAAACATAAAGATATAAAACTGTATTTTTTTGTGAAGAATCAACAACAAGTGGGACACAATCATGAAGTGGAACGACATTTATTGGATATTTCAAACTTTTTTAACAAATCAAAAACTGAAAAATTGGGCGTGCAAAATTATTCAGCCCCTTTACTTTCAGTGCAGCAATCTCTCTCCAGAAGTTCAGTGAGGATCTCTGAATGATCCAATGTTGACCTAAATGACTAATGATGATAAATACAATCCACCTGTGTGTAATCAAGTCTCCGTATAAATGCACCTGCACTGTGATAGTCTCAGAGGTCCGTTAAAAGCGCAGAGATCATCATGAAGAACAAGGAACACACCAGGCAGGTCCGAGATACTGTTGTGAAGAAGTTTAAAGCCGGATTTGGATACAAAACAATTTCCCAAGCTTTAAACATCCCAAGGAGCACTGTGCAAGCGATAATATTGAAATGGAAGGAGTATCAGACCACTGCAAATCTACCAAGACCTGGCCGTCCCTCTAAACTTTCAGCTCATACAAGGAGAAGACTGATCAGAGATGCAGCCAAGAGGCCCATGATCACTCTGGATGAACTGCAGAGATCTACAGCTGAGGTGGGAGACTCTGTCCATAGGACAACAATCAGTCGTATATTGCACAAATCTGGCCTTTATGGAAGAGTGGCAAGAAGAAAGCCATTTCTTAAAGATATCCATAAAAAGTGTTGTTTAAAGTTTGCCACAAGCCACCTGGGAGACACACCAAACATGTGGAAGAAGGTGCTCTGGTCAGATGAAACCAAAATTGAACTTTTTGGCAACAATGCAAAACGTTATGTTTGGCGTAAAAGCAACACAGCTCATCACCCTGAACACACCATCCCCACTGTCAAACATGGTGGTGGCAGCATCATGGTTTGGGCCTGCTTTTCTTTAGCAGGGACAGCGAAGATGGTTAAAATTGATGGGAAGATGGATGAAGCCAAATACAGGACCATTCTGGAAGAAAACCTGATGGAGTCTGCAAAAGACCTGAGACTGGGATGGAGATTTGTCTTCCAACAAGACAATGATCCAAAACATAAAGCAAAATCTACAATGGAATGGTTCAAAAATAAACATATCCAGGTGTTAGAATGGCCAAGTCAAAGTCCAGACCTGAATCCAATCGAGAATCTGTGGAAAGAACTGAAAACTGCTGTTCACAAATGCTCTCCATCCAACCTCACTGAGCTCGAGCTGTTTTGCAAGGAGGAATGGGAAAAATTTCAGTCTCTCGATGTGCAAAACTGATAGAGACATACCCCAAGCCACTTACAGCTGTAATCGCAGCAAAAGGTGGCGCTACAAAGTATTAACTTAAGGGGGCTGAATAATTTTGCACGCCCAATTTTTCAGTTTTTGATTTGTTAAAAAAAGTTTGAAATATCCAATAAATGTCGTTCCACTTCATGATTGTGTCCCACTTGTTGTTGATTCTTCACAAAAAAAATACAGTTTTATATCTTTATGTTTGAAGCCTGAAATGTGGCAAAAGGTCGCAAAGTTCAAGGGGGCCGAATACTTTCGCAAGGCACTGTAGGTATTTCTGTTTTCGTTTTGTCATTATGGGGTATTGTGTATATTGATGAGGAACACATGTAATATATTTTATTATAAGGCTGTAACTTAACAAAATATGGAAAAAGTGAAGGGATCTGAATACTTTGTGTGTGCTGTATCTGTGTGTAACAGCATGCGGAACATCCTATGCCTTGTACAGTCATTAAAAACAAAATATACATCTTCACATGTTATGGCCATTTCTATTTCTATTCAAACCCTATTTCTTCCCTGCATCAGCCATGGACACATGTGATGTGAAGATGTACTTCATCCTCATAGAGGAACCTGGGTTATCCACGTTGCTCATCAATGCTGGCCACATCTGTTACATCCAGGAGAGCAGGTACATGTCAAGGCTTAGCAGATCTGAAAGTCTGCAGGAATTGCCTGTCATCTGTATGGGCTCCAGTTATGACAGGTTCCTGAAGGTAAACCACCTAAAACCAGTGACTGCTAAGGAGGCAGAGCTGCTGCAAGCCCTAGGAGACGACTCCGAGAGACTGAAGTGGTATTTAGAGAGGGATGCTTTGTCTACAGCCCTGGGTTTAACTAAGGATACACCTGTCACTGTGGAGTTGGATGGGAAGTGGCTGCAGGGAATTGTACGGTACGTCGGAAGATTGACAGAGCCAAAGTACACAGACCCCATCGTAGGAACCTTCTTTGGCATCGAACTACAGGTAGCGTTTGCAAATTGTGTATGTTCATACATGTATTATTCTGTTGGAAATGTGTTATTCTACATATCACATGGATATCTACCGGGTTATTCATATGTCCTCTGAATTCCTCATAGGGAGAAGACAAAGGAAAGGGACCATCAGATGGGACATATCTGTCAAAAACCCTATTCCCCTGCAAGAAAGACTGTGGGATTTTTGCTCCATTTTCCAGAGTGAACCCCATGTTTTCCAAACCCAAATTGGTGTCCAAGTGTCTGACCTTTCCAGCAGCCCAGCTGGCCACGCAACCGTCGTCCCAACAGGCCCACCATCAGCCCCTCTCCACCGGAGACAGAGTCACCTTCTTCATGGACGAGGACATCCTCCATGGGATGGTGATGGATCTGGAGGAGAAGGACGGCAGGACCTTAGTCATCATCTCTACTGTGAGTGCAGAATGATTGGCCGATTGAGATGTGGCCTATAGCAGGGGAGTATTTGGCTTTTGGGGTGTGACGGGTGTGTTTCCTGTGTTTGCAGGACCGGGATGAGAAGATCACCCTACCACTGGACAGCGTCATCAAAGGGGAACTGCTTCAACAGGGTGTGTGTGTTTGTGTGTCTGTCTGTGCATAATTGTAATAAACCGTGCGCAAATATATTTTTTGATGCCATTGTTTGGGTTTTTGTGTTGAACACAGAGCCTGAGCCTATGGAGACTGATAAGGCCGTTATGTCTATGGAGGAGGTTCACCCCTTGGGGCTTGGTGTTGACTCTCTAGTGGAGGTGACTCTGGCTATAGGACCTGGCTATGGAACCATCCGCTGGATAGGCACTTTGCCTGGGCAGAAAGGAACCTACGCTGGACTGGAGCTGGTACACTGTCTCAACACTGGCCTCTAATGTTCACATGATGCTCTGCATGGACCCTGTCTTGGGCTGGAGAGCAATTCATTGTTCTGTTTAATCTCAAACGTCAACTACTCTTCACTCGCTCTCTGTCTCTCTCTCTGTGTGTCTCTCTGTCTCTCACTGTCTCTGTGTCTCTCTCTGTGTGAGTCTCTCTCTCTGTCTCTCTGTGTCTCTGTCTCTCTCCATGTCTCTGTCTCTCTCTCTCTCTCTCTCTCTCTCTCTCTCTCTATCTCTCTCGCTCTCTGTGTCTCTCTGTGTCTGTCTCCCTCTCTGTCTCTCTGTTTCTCTCTCTCTCTGTCTGTGTCTCTCTCTCTCTTTCTCTCTCTGTCTCTGTGTGTGTCTCTGTCTGTGTCTCTGTCTGTGTCTCTCTCTGTCTCTCTGTGTCTGTCTCTCTCTCGCTCTGTGTCTCTGCCTCTCTCTGTCTGTGTCTCTGTCTTTCTCTGTCTGTGTCTTTGTTTCTCTCTCTCTGTGTCTCTGTCTCTCTGTGTCTGTCTTTCTCTATGTCCCTGTCTCTCTGTCTCTCTCTCTATGTCTCTGTCACTCCCTCTAGGAGGATGGGTACATTGGGGTTAGTAATGGTACCTTTAAAGACCATCGGTTCTTCAGATGTCTTCCTAGACAAGGTCTCTTCGTCAAGCTTCTATCCTGCCGGCCTGACTCCCGCTTCCAGGGGGCATCAGCCAATGTCCTTCAAGGTGAAAGGAACTGCCTCTTGTAAACAAAGATCATTACAGCCAATCACATAACAAGCATTTTTTTTGTTTGCTTGGTTGAGCTTGCCTGACTTAATTAACCAATTCACACAACTGCAAAAACTGCCCATTAGGCCCCTCAGGCAGACTCAAGGATTTCAAATAGTATTTGTACCCAGGTTTGGTCTGTGTGTGACTAGAACTCTTTGACATGTGTGTTTTGTACTCACTCAGAGAGACAGGCGTTGCGCAGCCCTGGGGCGCTCCCCTCCTCCCCCATCGCCTCTGACCAGGTCGAGAGGATGCTGATTGGTCGAATGAAGGGGATCCAGGGCCATATAAACTCTTGCTACATGGACTCGGCCCTCTTCAGGTGAATATGATGAAGATGATGACAATATATATGGTTTATAAAGAGGAAATTAAATGATAGGGAGGAGCTGTTAGTGTGCCTTTCTCCTATAAAACACACTCTCGCTCTGTTTCACTCTCGCTCTGTCTCACACTCGCTCTGTCTCACACTCGCTCTGTCTCGCTCTCTCACTCTCGCTCTGTCTCACTCTCGCTCTGTCTCTCTCGCTCTGTCTCTCTCGCTCTCTCTCACTCGCTCTCTCTCTCTCGCTCTCTCTCTCTCGCTCTCTCTCTCTCGCTCTCTCTCACTCGCTGTCTCTCACTCGCTGTCTCTCACTCGCTGTCTCTCACTCGCTCTGTCTCTCACTCGCTCTGTCTCTCACTCGCTCTGTCTCTCACTCGCTCTGTCTCTCTCCCACTCGCTCTGTCTCTCTCCCACTCGCTCTGTCTCTCTCTCACTCGCTCTGTCTCTCACTCACTCTGTCTCTCTCTCGCTCTCTCGCTCGCTCTCTCGCTCTCTCTCACTCGCTCTGTCTCTCTCTCGCTCTGTCTCACTCGCTCTGTCTCACTCTCGCTCTCTCTCTCACTCTGTCTCTCTCGCTCTGTCTCACTCGCTCTGTCTCTCTCTCGCGCTCTCTCTCTCGCTCTGTCTCTCTCGCTCTGTCTCTCTCGCTCTGTCTCACTCGCTCTGTCTCACTCGCTCTGTCTCACTCGCTCTGTCTCGCTCATTCACTCTCTCTCTCTGTCTCACTCTTTCTGTCTCACTCTCTCTCTGTCTCACTCTGTCTCACTCTCTCTCTGTCTCACTCTTTCTGTCGCACTCTCTCTGTCTCACTCGCTCTGTCTCACTCTTTCTGTCTCACTCGCTCTGTCTCACTCGCTCTGTCTCACTCGCTCTGTCTCACTCGCTCTGTCTCGCTCATTCACTCTCACTCTGTCTCTCTCACTCTGTCTCTCTCGCTCTGTCTCTCTCGCTCTGTCTCACTCGCTCTGTCTCACTCGCTCTGTCTCGCTCATTCACTCTCTCTCTGTCTCACTCTCTCTGTCTCACTCTCTCTCTGTCTCACTCTCTCTCTGTCTCACTCTCTCTCTGTCTCTCTTTCTGTCGCACTCTCTCTGTCTCACTCGCTCTGTCTCTCTTGCTCTGTCTCACTCGCTCTGTCTCGCTCACTCTGTCTCTCATTTGCTCTCTCTCTCACTCGCTCTGTCTCACTTGCTCTCGCTCGCTCTGTCTCACTCGCTCTGTCTCACTCGCTCTGTCTCACTCTCTCTCTGTCTCACTCTCTCTCTGTCTCACTCTCTCTCTGTCTCACTCTCTCTCTGTCTCACTCGCTCTGTCTCTCTTGCTCTGTCTCACTCGCTCTGTCTCGCTCACTCTGTCTCTCATTTGCTCTCTCTCTCGCTCGCTCTGTCTCGCTCGCTCTGTCTCACTCACTCTGTCTCACTCGCTCTGTCTCACTCGCTCTGTCTCTCTCGCTCTCGCTCTGTCTCTCTCTCTCTCTCTGTCTCTCTCACTCACTCTGTCTCACTCGCTCTCGCTCTGTCTCTCTCTCGCTCTCTCTCTCACTCTGTCTCTCTCGCTCTGTCTCTCTCGCTCTGTCTCACTCGCTCTGTCTCACTCGCTCTGTCTCGCTCATTCACTCTCGCTCTGTCTCACTCTCGCTCTGTCTCTCTCTCGCTCTGTCTCACTCTCTCTGTCTCGCTCTCGCTCTGTCTCTCTCGCTCTGTCTCTCTCGCTCTGTCTCACTCTGTCTGTCTCACTCTCTCTCTGTCTCACTCTCTCACTCTATCTCTGTCTCACTCTTTCTGTCTCACTCTTTCTGTCTCACTCTCTCTCTGTCTCACTCTCTCTCTGTCTCACTCTCTCTCTGTCTCACTCTTTCTGTCGCACTCTCTCTGTCTCACTCGCTCTGTCTCTCTTGCTCTGTCTCACTCGCTCTGTCTCGCTCACTCTGTCTCTCATTCGCTCTCTCTCTCACTCGCTCTGTCTCACTTGCTCTCGCTCGCTCTGTCTCGCTCGCTCTGTCTCACTCACTCTGTCTCACTCGCTCTGTCTCTCGCTCTGTCCCACTCGCTCTGTCTCACTCGCTCTCTCTGTCTCACTCTCTCTCTGTCTCACTCTCTCTCTGTCTCACTCTTTCTGTCGCACTCTCTCTGTCTCACTCGCTCTGTCTCTCTTGCTCTGTCTCACTCGCTCTGTCTCGCTCACTCTGTCTCTCATTCGCTCTCTCTCTCACTCGCTCTGTCTCACTTGCTCTCACTCGCTCTGTCTCACTTGCTCTCGCTCGCTCTGTCTCGCTCGCTCTGTCTCACTCGCTCTGTCTCACTCGCTCTGTCTCACTCGCTCTGTCTCTCTCGCTCTCGCTCTGTCTCTCTCTCTCTCTCTGTCTCTCTCACTCACTCTGTCTCACTCGCTCTCTCTCTCTGTCTCTCTCTCTGTCTCTCTCTCTGTCTCTCGCTCTGTCTCTCGCTCTGTCCCACTCGCTCTGTCTCACTCGCTCTCTCTGTCTCACTCTCTCTCTGTCTCACTCTCTCTCTGTCTCACTCTTTCTGTCGCACTCTCTCTGTCTCACTCGCTCTGTCTCTCTTGCTCTGTCTCACTCGCTCTGTCTCGCTCACTCTGTCTCTCATTCGCTCTGTCTCACTCGCTCTGTCTCATTCGCTCTCTCTCTCACTCGCTCTGTCTCACTTGCTCTCACTCGCTCTGTCTCTCTTGCTCTGTCTCACTCGCTCTGTCTCGCTCACTCTGTCTCTCATTCGCTCTGTCTCACTCGCTCTGTCTCATTCGCTCTCTCTCTCACTCGCTCTGTCTCACTTACTCTCGCTCGCTCTGTCTCGCTCGCTCTGTCTCTCTCGCTCTGTCTCTCTCGCTCTCTCTCTCACTCGCTCTGTCTCACTTACTCTCGCTCGCTCTGTCTCGCTCGCTCTGTCTCTCTCGCTCTGTCTCACTCGCTCTCGCTCTGTCTCTCTCTCTCTCTGTCTCTCTCACTCACTCTGTCTCACTCGCTCTCTCTCTCTGTCTCTCTCTCTGTCTCTCTCTCTGTCTCTCGCTCTGTCTCTCGCTCTGTCCCCCTCGCTCTGTCTCACTCGCTCTCTCGACTCTCACTCGCTCTCTCTGTGTCTCACTCGCTCTGTCTCGCACTGTCTCACTCGCACTCGCTCTCTCTTGCTCTGTCTCACTTGCTCTCTCTGTCTCACTCTCTCTGTCTCACTCTCTCTGTCTCGCTCTCTCTGTCTCACTCTCTCTCTGTCTCACTCTCTCTCTGTCTCACTCTTTCTGTCGCACTCTCTCTGTCTCACTCGCTCTGTCGCTCTTGCTCTGTCTCACTCGCTCTGTCTCGCTCACTCTGTCTCTCATTCGCTCTGTCTCACTCGCTCTGTCTCATTCGCTCTCTCTCTCACTCGCTCTGTCTCACTTGCTCTCGCTCGCTCTGTCTCGCTCGCTCTGTCTCACTCACTCTGTCTCACTCGCTCTGTCTCTCTCGCTCTGTCTCTCATTCGCTCTGTCTCACTCGCTCTGTCTCACTCGCTCTCGCTCTGTCTCTCTCTATCTCTGTCTCTCTCACTCACTCTGTCTCACTCGCTCTCTCTCTCTGTCTCTCTCTCTGTCTCTCGCTCTGTCTCTCGCTCTGTCTCTCGCTCTGTCCCACTCGCTCTGTCTCACTCGCTCTCTCGACTCTCACTCGCTCTCTCTGTGTCTCACTCGCTCGGTCTCGCTCTCTCTTGCTCTGTCTCACTTGCTCTCTCTGTCTCACTCTCTCTGTCTCGCTTTCTCTGTCTCGCTCTCTCTGTCTCTCACTCGCACTGTCTCGCTCTCTTGCTCACTCGCTCTGTCTCACTCTCTGTCTCACGCTCTCTCTCGCTCTCTCTTGCTCTCTGTCTTGCTCTCTGTCTCTCTCACTCGCACTGTCTCGCTCTCTGTCTCTCTCACTTGCTCTGTCTCTCTCTCTCTTTCTTTGTCTCTGTCTCTCTGTCTCGCTCTCTGTCTCTCTCTCTGTCTCGCTTTCACTCTGTCTTGCTCTCTCACTTGCTCTGTCTCGCTCTCTCGCTCTCTGTCTGTCTCTCTCACTCTCTCTATATCTCTCTCTCTCCAGTCTGTTCTCCTGTTCCTCAGTGTTGGACTCCGTGCTGTTTAAGTCAACAGAGCCTAGGGATGCCCCCATCCAGAGTACCCTGCTACATGACATCGTCAACCCGCTCCGCAGGTCAGCCAGTGTGTGTGTGTGTGTGTGTGTGTGTGTGTGTGTGCGCTTAGGAGGTGTAGTAATTGTAGGCTTGGGGGTGCTAATTCATGTGTTGCATGTGTGTATTGATGTCTACGTGCAGTGAAGGTTTTGTGGAAGGGAGACACATTATGAAGCTTCGTCAGCAGCTGCAGGAGCTTGGATACTGCCACACATTCACCACAGAGGAGAAAGGTGAACAAACATCTGCCTTACTGCTATAGGCTTTCTAACAGGACAGTCGCAACTGTAAATGAACTAGACTTAATAGGGTGATTTCTGAAAGGACTGAGTGTGTCTGTGTGTGGTTGTGTTCTTGTTCAGATCCAGAAGAGTTTCTTACCCTCATTATGCACCATATTTTCTGTCTGGATCCTCTCCTCAAACTGTAAGAATACCTTACTCTAATCTATGTTCTATTTGAATTGTAATGTAGCTTTGCACTACACCAATGTAATACATACTTGATTACCAGACTTGACCTGGTTATAAAGAAATCTAAAAGACTAGACCTGTTAATAAATAAATCTAAAAGACTAGACCTGTTAATAAATAAATCTAAAAGACTAGACCTGTTAATAAAGAAATCTAAAGACTAGACCTGGTTATAAAGAAATCTAAAGACTAGACCTGTTAATAAAGAAATCTAAAGACTAGACCTGGTTATAAAGACATCTAAAGACTAGACCTGTTAATAAAGAAATCTAAAGACTAGACCTGTTAATAAAGAAATCTAAAGACTAGACCTGGTTATAAAGAAATCTAAAGACTAGACCTGTTAATAAAGAAATCTAAAGACTAGACCTGGTTATAAAGACATCTAAAGACTAGACCTGTTAATAAAGAAATCTAAAGACTAGACCTGTTAATAAAGAAATCTAAAGACTAGACCTGTTAATACAGAAATCTAAAGACTAGACCTGTTAATAAAGACATCTAAAAGACCTGACCTGTTAATAAAGAAATCTAAAGACTAGACCTGTTAATAAAGACATCTAAAAGACCTGACCTGTTAATAAAGAAATCTAAAGACTAGACCTGGTTATAAAGATATCTAAAGACTAGACCTGGTTATAAAGACATCTAAAGACTAGACCTGTTAATAAAGAAATCTAAAGACTAGACCTGTTAATAAAGAAATCTAAAGACTAGACCTGGTTATAAAGAAATCTAAAGACTAGACCTGGTTATAAAGAAATCTAAAGACTATACCTGTTAATAAAGAAATCTAAAGACTAGACCTGGTTATAAAGAAATCTAAAGCCTAGACCTGTTAATAAAGAAATCTAAAGACTAGACCTGTTAATAAAGAAATCTAAAAGACTAGACCTGATTATAAAGACATCTAAAAGACTATACCTGTTAATAAAGAAATCTAAAGACTAGACCTGGTTATAAAGAAATCTAAAAGACTAGACCTGGTTATAAAGACATCTAAAAGACTAGACCTGGTTATAAAGACATCTAAAGACTAGACCTGTTAATAAAGAAATCTAAAGACTAGACCTGTTAATACAGAAATCTAAAGACTAGACCTGTTAATAAAGAAATCTAAAGACTAGACCTGTTAATAAAGACATCTAAAAGACCTGACCTGTTAATAAAGAAATCTAAAGACTAGACCTGTTAATAAAGAAATCTAAAGACTAGACCTGTTAATACAGAAATCTAAAGACTAGACCTGTTAATAAAGACATCTAAAAGACCTGACCTGTTAATAAAGAAATCTAAAGACTAGACCTGGTTATAAAGAAATCTAAAGACTAGACCTGGTTATAAAGAAATCTAAAGACTAGACCTGGTTATAAAGAAATCTAAAGACTAGACCTGGTTATAAAGAAATCTAAAGACTAGACCTGGTTATAAAGAAATCTAAAGACTAGACCTGGTTATAAAGAAATCTAAAGACTAGACCTGGTTATAAAGAAATCTAAAGACTAGACCTGGTTATAAAGAAATCTAAAGACTAGACCTGGTTATAAAGAAATCTAAAGACTAGACCTGGTTATAAAGAAATCTAAAGACTAGACCTGTTTATAAAGACTTCTAAAGACTAGACCTGTTGTCTCCAGGTCAGCAGGGGGAAAGGTCCAGGACAGTTACTGTTATCAAATTTTCCTGGATAACAACCACAGCCTGGTTCTGCCTACTGTCCAACACCTGCTGGAACACTCCTTCCACAGCGCAGGACTCAAACTGGCAGAGGTAGGGATGTGTGGGTGGGTTTGTGTGGGTGGGTGGGTGTGTGTGTGGGTGGGTTTGTGTGGGTGCACAGTACTCGCTCACTATGCTCATTCTCATTTATCTGAAATTACTGTAGATGGCGCTGTTTGATAAGTCTTCTGCTACAACTGAACTAATGTGTGTTTATGACTACTAGACTATACAACGGTCTCCAGATTGGTAGTCTACTGTAGTCAGTGGTTGTGTAGTGACTGTATGTCTCTTCCTCTCCTTCTAGGTGCCGTCTTGTCTGATCCTCCAGATGCCTCGCTTTGGGAAGAAGTTCAAGATGTTTCAGAAGATTATCCCTTCACTGGAGCTGGACATTACTGACCTCCTCTCTGAAGGTAGTTCACACACCACACACACCACACACCACACACACACACACACACACACACACACACACACACACACACACACACACTGCCACTCAAGGATACACCATATATCTGTGCAGAGATATGACGTGGTGTGTGTTCAGGTCCCCAGCAGTGTGTGTTGTGTGGTCAGCTGGCATTTGAGGAGTGTGTGGACTGCTTCAGAGACCCAGTCTTCAGCAGGACAGGATTTAAAGTGTTCTGCAGGACCTGCTCCTCTCAGGTAGGGCGTAAGCACAGACTGACACACTCCACTCTGTGTGTGTACCTGTCATAGTGTTGTGTGTCATTATACGTGTATGAGATCATACTACATTGCAGTCGGAGTACACAGAATCAGTGATCTACAAATCACTTTGCATCCCAAATAATTACTCTATTTGATTAGGAGTAGTGATTCTGCACCTCTGTCTCCTTCTCCAGGTGCACTCTCACCCCGAGCGGCTGTCCCACAGCCCCTCCCCCCTGCAGCTCCCTGAGGGTTACCCCACCCCCACTACCCTCCGACCCCCACCCCCTGCCCCACCCAGAGAGAGACTGGAGCTGTTTGCAGTGCTGTGCATAGAGACCAGTCACTATGTCTCCTTCATCAAACATGGACCAAACAGCACAGACTGGATCTTCTTTGACAGCATGGCTGACAGACATGGTGAGGTTGTGTGGAATATGCTATGGCTGAAAACCATCCTTGTTTCCTCCATTCCTTTCAAACCTCATTGGAGGTCAGAAGGAAGCACCTTGGGTCCTTTCCTCCAATACGCATTGAGAGGAATAGAGGAAACAAGGATGGCGGAAGCAAGGATTTGACGGCTAGTAATGTTTTCAGACACCAACAGTGGGTTTGAATTTTCTCTGTCTTGGTCTCGTTCTCTGTCTCATTCTCTGTCTTTGTCTCATTCTGTCTTTGTCTTATTCTCTCTCATTCTCTTTCATTCTCTGTCTCATTCTCTATCTCTGTCTCATTCTCAATTCAATTCAAGGGGCTTTATTGGCATGGGAAACATGTTAACATTGCCAAAGCAAGTGAGGTAGATAATATACAAAAGTGAAATAAACAATAAAAATTAACATTTCTCTCTCTCATTCTCGCTCTCATTTCTCTCTCTCTCTCTCATTCTCTGTCTCTCATTCTCTGTCTCATTCTCTCTCTCATTCTCTCTCTCTGTCTCATTCTCTGTCTTTGTCTCATTCTCTCTCTCTCATACTCTGTCTCTGTCTCATTTTCTCTCTCTCTCTTTCTGTCTCATTCTCTGTCTCATTCTCTCTTTCATTCTCTGTCTCATTCTCTGTCTCTCATACTCTGTCTCTGTCTCTCATTTTCTCTCTCTCTCTCTCTCTCTCTCTCTCTCTCTCTCTCTCTCTCTGTCTCTCTCTCTCTCTGTCTCATTCTCTCTCTCTCTCTCTCTCTGTCTCATTCTCTCTCTCTCTCTCTCTCCCTCCCTCTCTCTCTCTCTCTCTCTCTCTCTGTCTCTCTCTCTCTCTGTCTCATTCTCTCTCTCTCATTCTCTGTCTCATTCTCTCTCTCTCCGTCTCATTCTCTCTCTCTCTCTCTGTCTCATTCTCTCTCTCT